>NC_092055.1:123102093-123408398 GCF_003086295.3 Arachis hypogaea | reverse complement strand
TAACAAAGGCCTGTTCGACCTCGTCCAACATCTTCCACGAATACCTCGACACCACAACATTCTTTTGCCACTCTAAAGGAAAGGCAGGCTCGTCATTCTCATCCAGAAAAAAGGGCCGAGCTCCTTCAACAGCTCGAACCTTAAAGAAATAATTCTTGAAGTCTCTAAAAGACTCATCATACATCGAAAATACTTTCTTTCCCTGGGCAGACCGAAAAGAAACCCAGGAAGCTTTCTTTTTGGCAGAAATCCTGGGTTTGGTCAAAACAAAAAGGTAAAGAAAGAGAGTTTGAGAAGGCTTAACATCTAGTTCCTGACACAATAACTAAAAAATCTTAACAAAAACCCATGAATTCGGATGAAGTTGGGATGGAAAAACATTGCATGACCACAACAAATTGGTCTCAAAAGGAGTAAAAGGAAAGGTAATGTTCATTTGGCTGAAGAAATAGTCGTAGACGTAAAAAAAGGGACGTTCCCCCTGGATCGAAGTAGGGAAACAGACCCTCTCATCAGAATCAGGTGCTACTAGCTCATAATTTTTTTCCTGCTCCCGATTACTACAAATCCTATGATGTTTTCTCAGTTCCACACAGTACTCAGAATTTACCACAGAAATACACATCAACACGAGGGAGTCCAGCCAGTCCGACATGCCCTCGGGGACTCTGGAAGAGGTCTCGACAATATTTTTGCGAGACGACATGAGTCAACTAAAATCCTACAGTAAGAAAAAGGAAAAGGGGTTACTAATCAAACAGCTCGGGCAAGTCAAAGAGAGCAACTCGGGCATAAATGGATACAACTCGAACTAAAGCATATAAGTGTCAAGAAGTTAGACAAAGCAACAAAAGGAAACCCCAGGACCCACACTAAAGATCCAGGGGCATCCTTTGGAGGCAATTATGGAACAAGGACTCAGAAAAATCTACAAACTTGCATCTCTACACCTCCTAAACAAGAAAATTATAACCCTCTTTCAACAAAAGCGACACTCTGAGAAGAAAGCCACAAAGCCACAAATCAAATAAGTCATCAAAAATAGCCACCTTTCAAACTACAGTTTCAGTCTATCAGCAAAAGGAACTACCAACAGCAAAATTTTTGCCAAGTGAAAATCACCAAAGACACAACCTTTTTTCAGAATCAAACAAGCCATTATCCCAAGAAGCTCCAAAATAAAAAAATACAGAAACAGGTATCAACATGCAAAGCCCTAAAAGCTTCAACCATCAGGAAAGGCGAAAAGGTTCATACAAAAGGACGAAAGAAAATCCCAGAACACACATTACAACAACAATAAGACACACCAAAAGCAGAAAGATCCAAACTTTCTCCAAGATCAAGCAAATGTAAAGAAAGCGACTAAAAAGAAGAGAAAGTACTAACCTGTAAAGAGGAGGAAGAGACGAGCGTAAGGAAAAGGTTCGGAGGAAACGGCGGCAACGAAGCACCCTCGCATCAAAGCGAACAGAAGGAAAGAAGCACCTCAAAGCAAAAACGACGGAATGCAAAGGGGTGAGAGAAACAAAAGCAAAGCAGAAGCGAAAAGTTCAGAAGCAAAAGAAACTAAAAAGAAGAATTCGAAAATACAAAAGAAAAGAGGGAAATGGCAAAGGGGAAATTAATGAGCATTTAAAAAATCTCGCACGTTCCCAAGACAAGAGTGCAAATGCAAAGCGCGCACTTTTCAAACTAAAAGAAGCGAAGGAAAATGCTTCACATTCAAAAAGCTTCAGCAGAATCGATCAAAGTGCTCGAGCTCGGCTTTACCAGAGAATGATTGAAGTCCTAAAGACTAAAGGACTCGACCTCAAAAAGAAGGCCGTACTCGAGCATGGGCACTGTTTATACCCTGGGTCGAGCTGTCCGACCTAGGATGTTTGGCGATAAGTCGACCGACCTCTTCAGGTCCGAATTACCCGACCTCTTCTCAAAGAGTTCGACACAATCACTACAGAGGCCCAAGAAGGCCCAAACGAAGGGGCACAGCCCAATCTAAAGGCAGTTAAAGCCTAGAAAGATAAGGGTGGTTCCTCAGAAGATAAGATGACCTCACTTAAAGATAAGATAAGATAAGATAACTATCTTATCTCCAGGAAAGTCACTCCACACCATTATAAATACACTGGAGTACCCAGGTATAACTCATACTCTGATTCTACTAAAAACATGCTTAATACCCTTGCTAACTTAAGCATCGGAGTCCCTTACAGGTACCACCACCCTCCAGTGACAAAGGATCAGTATCATCATCAAGTCCACAAGTCGGACACGGCGGCTCTGGCCACCACCCACAAGTCGGACACATCGGCGCCGACCACCACAGCAGATCTCATCTGAGATCGACCTTCAGTTTTAGATAACCCTCTGAACAACTTGTATTACCTAGGAACTCAACAACAACTAGAATATCTATTCCGATTATTCCTCTTTATTTAAGTGTAACACTACAACTCGACATATTAAACACCAACGAATTTTCACATATCATAACTAAATCAAATGTTAAACTCAACCAAAATTTAAGCCTAAATTTATTTTCACTTATTTTTCTCCTTCTCTACTTACCTCTGTACTCTATAATCCACCATGTACCAAATATTATATTAACTACCCTATAATCTACACATAAAAACCAAAGTCAAGCACGAAAATCCTTGGGTGACAACTTAACTCAAAATCGTAGTCCTTTAGTAATTACATCCATCTTCATAAAGGTAGTTCCTCCTTACTCCACATCGTCAACACAAGCACAAACGCCGCAAGCTCCAGATCGTGAGTCAGATATTTCACTTTGTACGGCCGCTACCCTCGCGACGCATACACCACTATATCCTAATGTTACATCAGAACATACTTCAAGATTTCTGACGAAGTGTTATCGTAAATCCCATTTAGTTCATGGGGTTCCAGCAACGCAAATATTGGTTCTGTAGTCAATTGTCCTTTCAAGTTTTTTCACAAATTGATGTTCGTACCAACGGGCATCCTTGTGTGTCAATTTAGTTATAGGTAACTTCATTTGCAAAAGCAAAGCTCCACAACTCCTCGTGATGCTGCACGCTCACAAGTCTCGTCCTTCCTGTTCAAAATTTGTGACCTAAGGACTTGACATATCAATGGTTGCATCTAAAAATTGCGTGTGATGTCGAAATGAGCTCAAATTATCTGAAGGGATACCAAGTTCAAAAGGAGCAAACAATTTCGAAGGGTCTCCGTAGGAAATTGAAAAGGTACGTTATGTTGTGTTCAGACAAGGTTATAGAAAATAACAAAATGTACCAGAAAGAAAATTAGAGTGCACCTCAAGAAAGGAATTCCAAATCAAGATTCTTTGGAGGAAAAAATAAGGCAAATTGAATCAAAACATGTCTTGACTGATTTTACGAGGATCACGATCCCTCGAATAAAGGCAGTTCAATTTTACAGTAAACGTTCAAGCTCACCTCAAGGAGTACAAGGTTCGTTCGAGGATATGTGCAAACAAGGAATAGGATTTGGGCAAGGTTCAATTTATTCACCAAGAGGGATTTCGAAATAAAGAACTCTCAGGTAATTTACAAGGGAAAAGATGGGTCGGTTCATAAGGATGTATTGGTGCTTTCATTCGTATAAGACCTCACACCGTTATTAAGATCACCGTGCTTCCGCAGCGTTACTCTGACTCGTTGGTCTTTAAGAATTGGATTCTTTGCCCACACCAACCAAAAATGTCCCTAAGTTCTATAAGCTCTAGCGGCAATACTCTACGTGGCATAAGTGAGTTTGGTCATAAATTTGATACTAAGTTTGACACCTTTATTTTCAAATCGTTCTCTCCGTCACAAGCTATGAGTGAACGCGGTGTTCCAATATCACATAATGCAGTTAAAGTTTTATAACCAATTATACACCTACCTCTTTTCTCAGGCTCCCGCATAGGGCATTCACAGCGAATACACGGCTTTACTGTTGGTTCTGAATCGCATCCTGGTTTTTCCCATGACAGCAATTCTTGGCAATGTATCCAAACATTCCACAAGTATAGCATCGACCATTTCCTTTTTCCAGGTGAAACTGGACATTGTTGTTTCTCCGGAAGCTTCCTTAACCATGAGAATGATGAGTGGCATGTCTGTCTCTTTTGAAGATCTGGCCTTTTGGTGGAAAATACTTTCCATGACCTTTGCTACTGGTACCCCCGCAAGTATCTCTCATTAAAGTCGTTCTCCTAATGCAATCCTCCACAACTCTTGCCTCGTTCACCAATTCTGAGAATCTCTCAATCTCCAATAGAGCCACAACACGCATGATATCTTCCCTCAGCGTACTCGGTATTTGATGCATTTCCAGCCCTCGTAGGACTCAGGGGCACGTTGACTTATTCTTGAGAACCTACAGAGTTCCTCGAACTTGCTGGTGTATTCAGCTACAGTTATGGACCCTTGCTTCAACCGGAAGAATTCCAACTCTTTGGCCTCCCTTATTGACTCATGAAAGTACTTCTTGTAGAAAGCTGCCTGGAATAACATATAATGTCCACATTCTGTTGGTGTAGCAGTCGGCGCTCTCCTTGCCACCATTCCTGAGCTTCTTCCACTAGTTGATAAGCCGCATATTCCACGAAATGGTCATACGGTACATGTTGAGTTCGCAATGCACGCTCCACAACTTGGAACCATTTGTCTACTTCAGTAGGGTTTCTCGATCCATTGAAAATCAGTGGGTCAACTTTCAGAAAAGCAGCTAAAGTTCTTGGGACACCACCTAAGTTGTTCTCAGCACCTTCTCCATTTTCGTTTCCGGATGATTGCCTTGTTCGCCGCTTAGCATGAGTAGTCATAGCAGTGCTCGCTTGAATTGTGTTAACTAAGTTAGTTATCCCACCACGAGTTCAGCGTGATTGTCCGTCGACGGGTTACCCTCATAGTCTCTTCGTATACGTGACTGACCTTGTCTACGAGATGCCATTTAGGGTCCTGTCCACACCAAACAATCGATATCAAGGTGATCAGTCTCAATATCAAAAGCCTAGTGCTTCAATTATCCCGAAAAGGCACTCACAAACAAGAATGCTATACATATATCAAGCAGATAACCTAAGTAGCATGAAAGAAAAATGACCTAGAATATGCAACGAAGCACAATCGGTCCATCCTTCAGGCTCATGAGGATGAACCACTCTGATACCACTAAATGTAACACCCGAATTATCCTAAGCCTTACCTTTAGCCGTAAAGCAAAGATTAATCAAATGTTATGACAATTCTAATGCTTATACATATATGAATATAGAAGGAGTAATAATTCTAGAAGCCCAATGAAGAAAATAAGCTTAAATACGGAATTACAAAGCGCGAACATTCACACGAAGCTACAAGCATAAAAGACAAGATACACTATGTAAGGTAACAAGATATATGTAGATATATAAGAGTATATTAATCATAAGATACTAGCCTAAGCCTGCAGAGTTTAGGCTGACTAGTTAAATACTGACATACAGAGTTTTGAAAGTTAAAACAATATATACAAAATATCTCTCTCAAAGTAAACCTCTAAGGCAATTATAAATACAAAAGGTGAGAGAACTAAACAAAATAATCAAAAAAACTTCAAAACATAGCCAGGATCCTCCACTCTGTCACCATCAAAGCAACTCACCAAGGTGGGTTGCGACCTGCATCTGAAAAATAACAACATAGTATGGAATGAGAACCGGAGGTTCTTAGTATGGTAACAGTGCCCAGTGATGTAAGATATAAGACTCCTTGACACCAGAGGCAATCCTAGAGCTTCATATCTATCATGAGATTCAAGCCTAACCATAAGTAAATTTAAAACATTAACTTTAAAACCACATTGAAAAGGGGTAATTTAACTTAGGGAATTCTAAACTAATAATTTTTCGCTGTCTCACAGCCTTTACCTGCCTAACCGCCATGCGATCCCATCGCCATCGCCTTCCGAACCTCCTCAATCCCAGTAGAATACACAAATAATACAATACAAGGAAAGCACAAGTATATCATGCCCGAATCACGGTCCAGGATGCCAGTGCCTGCACACTATAGTGATTCCGAAGGGATGCGAGTGGGATACTCTTTCCACTGACCTCACATCTCAACATAAGCGGACTAACCAATGCCCTTACGCCACCGCCGCGACCTCGACAAGCGGGATTAACCGCCGTCCCTGCCAGGTGCATAGCATCTCAATAATCTCAGTTTAAAAACATTACATCAGTGGTTTTCAAAATCATTTCATTCAATACTCAGTAATTCACCACTTCTACAATTTTCTGTCAGTAATCATCAATACAATACCCCGCCTTCTCACTCAACCAAATCCGTCCTCAATACTATAGAAACCTAAGTCTCCGTTTTCTAAACTTTTGCAAGAAAATACCTAATTGATTTCACCTCGAGCCCTCTCTATGTTCTGACTCCTAAAAACAAGCTAAAGAGTCTTATATAAGTGTCACGAAAGTTTACAAGCTTGCTGGGAAGGTAAAATAGTTAAAAATAATATGTTTACTAAAAAAACAGGGTAGTGTGAGTATGCATAGGAGTGTGCATGCACACGCCCAGAAGGATTTTCAAGAAGTGTGCGTATGCATAGAAGTGTGCGTGCGCACAGCAGGTAAAAGTTTTCATTTAAAACGCACGCACAGATGCGTGCGATTGCCCTGAACAGACTGCCATTCCCAGCATGTGTGTCCTCACGAGATTGTGCGTACGCACTACTTGCAAATTTTGCAGGATGTGTGTGGGCACCAGAGTGTGCTAGCGCTCCCAGCAGTAGGCACCTCCCTATGTGTGCGTGTGCACAAGAGTGTGCGTACGCACATTTTCAAATGTCACAGGGTGTGTGTGCGCACAAGGCTATATGTATGCACAAGTCAAAAATAGCCACTGATCAGAGCATGCGCACAGCAGTGTGCGTGCGCAAACAAACCAAAAATCATAAATTCTATTACATCACAGAATTCAGATTTTTGACGCCAACTTCAAATGATCATATCTTTTTCTACAAAATCTATACCGTTTTAAAGTTATTTGAATTATCTTTAATTTGATATAAAATTTAAATCATTTCAAAAATCGTAGCTCAAGATATGACCCGTCGAAGTTCACAAAAGTCTATTTTTACCAAAAGTCTCTAAACCTCAATTTTATCAAAATCTCAATCCAAAATCATCTATTCCACATTCAAAACAGTCATAATATACGTAGATCATATTCATATATCCTCTATTTCATTCCACAACCTAAAATTAACATTTTCATTATCTCCATACCAAATCATCAATCAATTCATTAATCTCTCAAATAATACACAACAACATCACACATCAACAATTCCTCATACACAAATCCATCACTTACCACCCATCATTATCACAATAGTCACCCAACACCAATCTTAACACAACATCAATAATCCATCATCATGCAACGTAAACTCAAAGTCATTATACATTGTAATCATCAACATTCAATTTCAATCCTATCCTATGGTTCACTAGCCTAAGTGTCTAGAAATATTATATATTACATAGAGAAAACCGAAACCATACCTTGGCCGATTTTCAATATGCCAAAGTCCCAAAATTGAGTACAAATCAAGCTTCCAAACGCACTCAAGTCACCAATCTAACTCCAAGTGCTCCTAAATATCCAAGGCAATTCTAACAAGCTCCAATATTCAAACTAACATCATATATTTCATAGAAATCAAAACCTAATACTCATAACATATCAATTTACAAGGGTTCTTGAGAAAGCTTACCTTATCCACTGAAATTTGGGATAGAACCCAACAATTCCTCACTAATAATTAGCACCTAAACAACCAAAACACAAATTTCACTCAAAACCAAAACTCACAAATTTGAAATTCTTAGGGCTGCAAGAAGGTGAGAAAACTTCGAAATCTAACTTATAATAGTTATATGAGAGTAACGGGCTCGGCAAAAGTTTCACGTAGCCGCTGACGGCACGCAAATCGGAGCACCGTAGCTCAAGTTATAAGAGAAAGAAGAAGATGATGAATAATGTTCTTCACCCCTCTTCTCTCAACTCATGAAGCTGCTTATGTTTGTGTTATGAGGCGAGAAATGGCTGAAATGGCTATTAATGAGGGTATTTATATATTGGGCTTGGGCCCAATTTGGGCCCAGTCCAATCCGTTAGCGTTTTTGTCCCGTTTGGCTCAACTTTGGGCCGAACCTTTAAAATTAGTACCCGTTTTTAATTCTAAATATTTTCCTAAGGTTTTCTACTGTTTTTAATTATCCTCACATAGTACCAGACAGATCTAAGCTGGTATTGCCAATTAATTTACCGGTATGCATTTTTATGCAATTTTCTGAAGAAAATTACATTTTCCAACTCAGAAAAATCTACTAAGTCCAAATATAGTATTTATATTTTCTAATTAATATTCTAAATTTTTGGATCCTATTTTGGGCAAATTAAATTATTATTATTTTACGTTAATTAATTGGTTAATTAATTCGCAGTTCTTACAAAATTGATGAAGCCATTTCACAATTTAAGACAAACTGAAACTTTTGACAAAGAATAAAAAAAGCATACTTTAACCTCTTTTATCATGATTCCTTGTTCTAACTGTAAAGCAAAATAGTGTAATTATTAGCTAAACCACTTAATAATGCTTGTAGAACTCATCTCACATTCCAATTTAGACCTCTTCTCTTGGCTCTATTGTTCTTCATTTGTTGTTGACTCCATTTCAAGTTCCATACACTGATGAGACTGTTGTTGGTTCTCAGGAATCAGAGAATACATGTCGAACTTGCTTTAAGTCCCCTCCATTATTCTATGTTGTTGGCTGCTGGAACCATCTTCATTAAACATATAGTGTTTGCTTGAGTATCAAGTTTATATGATCTAACTTTAGCATTATTTTTTGGAATAAAATCTGATATAAGTTTTATATGTGAAGATTTTAACTTGGGTGATCAATGTATGAATGTCTGTTACATATTGTTTTCCTTCTATACATTTCAGTTGATGAATTTTACTGAAGGTAGGATTGCACTACTTTTAGAAGGAGGATATAACCTTGACTCCGTTGCAAAGTCTATGCGTGCTTGCGTGGAGGCTTTGCTTGAAGACGTGCCTATTGTTGGTTCATCTGAGGCCTCTCCATTTGAGTCCACCTGGCGTGTGATTCAAGCAGTAATAATTCATGACCCTAATATATGTTGTTTTGATCCTTTAAAGGGCAAAAGGGTTTTGTGATTTCATTTCTCATTATTTTTTGGTTAGGGGTTAGCAGTGGAAAATGGAAAATGTCTTCTTTTCTTTCCTAAAAGCATTATATCGGCTTTTGTTACCCAAAGATATTTGACATCTATTTAATGCTCAATCTTTGTGTTTGCCATGCAGGTTCCCCAGTAATTAAGTTGCTTCTGGCCTACACTTGCTATTGAATTTTCGCAAAAATTAATTTCTCAGATTGCTCCCAGATAAACCACTATTTTATGGTTTATCTTGTGCTCAATTAAGTGATTTTTATTAAGTCCTTGCACACTTATTCATACGAATTGCATGATTTTACAATTCCTTCCTAGTTTTGTTCCATAATTGAAAACTTGCTTCCTAAGCCTTTAAACTGTTTATTTTTAATTCCCCTTTTATACCATTCGATGCCGTGATCTGTGCGTTAAGTGTTTTCAGACTTTATAGGGCAGGAATGGCTTAGAGGATGGAGAGGAAGCTTGCAAAAATGGAAGGAGCACAAGAAATAGAGGAGACAACCAGCGAGCAGTGACGCGCACGCATGGACTACGCGTGCGCGTGAATCGGAGTCTATACGGCGATGCGTGCACGTGCTTGACGCATAGGCGTGATATGCGAAATGACCAACGACGCGTACGCGTGACTGACGCGTATGCGTGACATGCGCTACCTGTAGAATTCGCAGAAAACGCTGGGGGAAATTTTGGGCCGAGTTTGGACCCAGTTTCTGGCCTAGAAACACAGACTAGAGCTAGAGGACAAGCAAAGACTCAACACACATTCTCATTTGCATAGTTTTTAGTTTTAGATTGGAATCTTAGAGAGAAATCACTCTTCCTCTAGGTTTTCTTCATATTCATAGATTTCTAGTTTTATAGTTTATGCTTTTGCTTTGGATTTTGAGAAGAGTCACTACCTCCGTTGAAGTTGCTATTATTCTAGTTTGCTTTCTTATTCCTTTACTCTTTTGATTATTTATTAATCATGTTCAGATAAGGATGTTGCATTTGGGATTTATTAATGCAAAGAACTATTTTTACTTTTAATTAATTCTTAATTCCTATGTTATTTTATTTATCATGTCTTCTTCTTATATTTCTGTGAATGTTATATTCATGTCAATGGAGTAGACTCCCCAACTTGACTTGGGGGTTGATTAAAAAGAGAACCTTGAGTTGGAATACTCAAGTATTGATTTTAATTGGAAGTTATTGGCTGGCCCTCTAGTCTCTAACTCTAATCCTTCCTTGGGGAGAGGATTAGGACCTGAGGTATAGTTGGTTAGTTAGTTAGTTACTTGACTTTCCCTTATCAGGTAAGGGATGACTAAGAAGAACAACAACCTCTTAATATTATACTTGGAAAAATCCAACAAGGATAGAACTTCCAATTAATCTTCCCCCGGTCAAGGCTTTTTAATTGATTATATAAATTCTCATGCTAATTCTCATTACTTTAATTTACAATTATTTATTTTCTGTTATTCAACTCTTAAAATTTCTCGGAAAAACCCCTGACTAATAAAATAGTACTCTTTTGTCAACTCGTTGGGAGACGACCTGGGATTCATACTTCCAGTATTTTATTCTAAAATTTGTGATAACTCTTTCTAAATTGATAAGCGAATTTTTGCTAGTTAAGAACTGTACTTGCAACGTATTTCTTACTATAATTTCTTAATTGGCTGATTTTCACTCGCATCAATTTTTGGCGCCGTTGCTGGGGAGTTGTAATTGTGTGCTAAATTATTAGTTGGTGTACATAATTTTAATTTTTGCATATTTTATTTTATTTTATTACCATGAGCTGTATGTTTCTTTCATTGAATGACACGCTCACTGTCTAACCCGAGCTTAGCTACGTTTAATCCTGAAATTGAAAGAACTCTTTCACGTATTAGGCGAGCTCGGCGTCGGTTAGCCTCTGAGGGTGGTGAAGTGGTTACTACCAATTCACTAGTCCTATCTGAGGGCAAATCTGAAGTGGCATTTAAGGAAGAAACAAGCTCCTCTACTACTAATTCTGTTGATTTACGTGTAGGTAACATGGCGGAACCCAGGAGGATTACTCTCCAGGAGGCAGGAGCTCCAGACTTTACTCTACAACCGTATCAAGCGTGTCACCCAAATCTGGCTGCAGATTTTGAACTGAAGACTGCGCTAATCAACTTAATGCCTAAGTTTTATGGCTTACTGGCTCAGGAGACTATCAAGCACCTTAAGAATTTTTAGACAGCCTGTTCTACTATTAGGCGTCATGGTGCAGATTAGACTTCTATTTTGCTAACTGCCTTCATGTTTTCTCTTGAGGGAAAGGTGAGGGAGTGGTACTACACTCAACCTGAAGCAACTGTTACTAACTGGGATACGCTTAGGAGAGAATTCTTGGAAAAATACTTTCCAGCTGAAGTTACTGATAGACTGAGAAAGGAGATTTCCTACATTGTTCAAGGCGAATCAGAGACTCTCTATGAGTATTGGGAGCGCTTCAAGAATCTTCTGGACGCATGCCCCCACCACATGATTGACAGGTTGGTGTTGATCAGCTACTTCACACAAGGCATGAAGCCTCAGGATAAGACTACATTTGATGGTGCGAGTAATGGTTCTCTGAAAAAGTAAAAGACCACGGATGAAGCATGGCAACTGATCACTAATCTAGCAGAGTCTACTCGGAACGTCAGGCACAGGAACAACCATCCCAAGGCTGTTGCAGAGGTTTTCTCTAGCAGTGAGACTCCTGCTTTCACACAGGCTCTGTGTGAGATGACCAACCTACTGAAGCAGATACAGCTGAATCAACAACCTCCTCAGCCTCCCCCATCACAACAAAGTCAACAGTTGGTTCCTCAAAGAGTATGCAGAATATGTGCTGATTATACTCATTACACTGATGAATGTCCGCAACTGCAACAAGAAGACAACACCTTGGCAGCTACTCATAATTTTTATGACCGCCCGATCAAGGATACAATCAACAAGGTGGCAATTACAACCAAGGTGGAAACTACAATCAAGGTTGGCAAGATAACTCCAACTAGGGATAGAGAGATAATTTCAATCAAGGATGGAGGGACAACTACAACAGAGGAGGCAGAGACAACAATGGAAATCAGAGGTGGAACAACAACAACAAACAGCAGAACCAAAACCAGCCTTACAAAGTACCTCACCAAAGGCAGTCCTAAGCGCCTCAGAACAACCAACAGCAGGTCACTCAAGTCACTTACCCATCTTCATCCCCTAATGACGAGTTGCTTCACTCTGTTAAGACCATGGAAAGCACACTTACCGGTCTAACCTCTGCTATACAAGCTCTCGTCTCCCAGATGGGATCGTCGAGTACCTCCAACACTCAACCTGCAAGCTCCAGTACACTGCCGTCTCAGCCTGTACCCAATCCCAAAGGAGGAATCAACGCCATTACTTTGAGGTCCGGGACTACACTACCAGAGATGAGTCATGCGGAGCCAAGCTTAAAAAAAGACACTCCAGTTGAAAGTACTGTGGAGGTAGAGGATGCTGAAGAAGAAGATGTAGTACAAGACTTGGTTGAAGAAGAAGCAGCTCAACCTAGGAATGGAGCACCAAGAGACGCAGAAGCTGCAAGTGGCACCATTCCTATTCTATTTCCACACCTTGCTAGGAAACCCAAAAAGCAGATGGAACTAGACCCTAAAATGGTAAAAATATTTAAAAAAGTTGAGGTAACTGATAAACCCATATTTTATGATATATATTGCGCTCAATTTGAGTGATTTATTCAATCCTTCACCCACTTATTCATGTTAATTGCATGGTTTTACTTTTCCTTCCTTATTATGTGATGAATGTGAAAAACATGTTTCCTATGCTTTAAAAATAATTATTTTAATTACCCTTTATTTCCATTCGATGCCGTGATTCGTGTGTTGAGTAGTTTCAGATTTTCTAAGGCAGGAATGACTTAAAGGATGGAAAGGAAACATACAAAAATGGAAGGAAAACACAAAATGGAGTTTTTGAAGAAACTGGCAGTGACGCGATCGCATGGACGACGCGGCCGCATGCCAACACAAAATAGTAGTAGCGCGACCGCGTGATTGACGCGGACGCATGACTGAAGCGACCGCGTGACAAGAAAAACTCCAAATGATACGACTGCGTGACCCACGCGGTCGCGTGACAGAGGCTACGCACCAGAATTTACAGAAAATGCTCCCATCGGTTTCTGAAGCCCTTTTTAGCCCAAATCCAAGTCTAGAAGGCACAGATCAGAGGTTATGAAGTGGGGAAATGCATCCATTCAAAAAAGAGATTCTCCAATTAGTTATTTTTCATGAATTAGATGTAGTTTTGAGGGAGAGGTTCTCTCCTCTCTCTTTTAGGATTTAGAATTAGGATTTCTTTTGCTTTCAGGATTATCTCTTTTTATCAGGTTCAACATTCCTTTTTATTTATCTTCTCAATTTAGTCTATGAATTCTTTATGTTACAGGTTGTTCTTTGAATTAATGTTATTTGAGGTATTTCAGTTTATTATTGCTCTATTTTATTTATGTTACTATTGCTTCCAATCTGAAGACATTTTTATTCCAGTAGATTTACTTTTCCCCTTTGGTCTTGGTTAAGAAATCAGTAACTCAGGAGTTATCAAACTCAACATGATTAATAGTTGTTATCTTTGCTAATTGAACTGAACTTCAATAATCCCAATCTTTCCTTAGGGATTAACTAGGATTTGAAGATTAAACTAATTAGTCACTTGACCTTTCTTTGCTTTAAGTAAAGACTAACTAAGTGGAATTAAGATTCAATCTTCATCATCATTGATAAGGATAACTAGGATAGGACTTCTAATTTCTCATACCTTGCCAAAAGTTTATTTTACAGTTATTTACTTTACAGTCTTTTACTTATTTTAATTGCAATTTAAATTACTTGTTCCTCATCTTCAAAACCCCGATTTACAATCTTCATAACCAATAATAAGAACATACTTCCCTGCAGTTCCTTGAGAAGACGACCCGAGGTTTAAATACTTCGGTTATCAATTTTAAAGGGGTTTGTTACTTATGACAACCAAAACGTTTGTAAGAAAGGTTGATTGCTTGGTTTAGTAACTATACTTGCAACGAGAGTTTACTATAACTTCTAAACCATCAATCTTCAGTTCTTTCAGTAACCATTCCACTTTTTGATGCCATTCAGCAGGTACCTAGATATGCTAAGTTTCTAAAAGATTTGTGCATGCATAAAGATAAATTAAGTGAATTAGAAACTATTCCTCTAGGTAGCTCCATTTCTGCTTTAGTGGGTGATATACCTGAAAAATATAGTGACCCAGGTCCATGCATAGTTACTATTACTATAGATGGTGTGAAATTTTATGACTGCATGTGTGATTTAGGCGCGTGTGTTAGTATAATGCCATTATCTGTATATGATGCTTTAAGGCTCCCTCCCTTAAAAAGGTCGGCAGCACGTTTTGTTTTAGCAGATAAAAGCATTATCTCTGTGGTTGGAATTACTGAGGACGTGCTGGTGAGCATTAAGGGGATCACATTTCTTATTGACTTCTATATTTTGGAGATGTCCCCTAATGACTCAAGAAGACCATCATCTATCCTGCTTGGAATGCCATTCCTGAAGACTTCAAAGTTCAAGCTGGATGCCTTCTCAGGAATTTATTCTCTTGAGATAGACGGCCGAGCAGTGAGCTTCAATCTGGATGAAGCTATGAAGCATCCCCCGGAAGATCATTCCATCTTTCAGTGCGACATCATTGATGAGACTATAGCTGCAGTTCACCAAGAAGAAATAGAAGAGATGCACATGGAGCATGGTCCAAGTGTGGGGAAACCCTCTGAACACAATGAGGACACTTTGCCATCATCACTAGCTCCAGATGATCCAGTGCCTAGCCATGAGCAGAAAATGGAGTTGAAGCCCCTTCCACCCCACCTCAAGTATGCTTACCTTGAGGATAATCAGAAGCTTCCAGTTATCATTGCAAGGGAACTCACTTCCTAACAGGAGGAGCAGTTGCTTGGAGTGCTGAGAAGACACAAGAAAGCAATTGGGTGGAGCTTGGCAGATATAGTAGGCATCAGCCCTCAAGTTTGTGAGCACAGAATATTTTTAGAAGAGGGAGCAAGGCCTGTCCGTCAACCTCAGAGGCGGTAGAACCCCACCATCTTAGAAGTTGTCAAGAAGGAAGTGACCAGGCTGCTTGAAGCAGATATCATCTACTCCATCTCGGATAGTGAATGGGTCAGCCTAGTACAAGTGGTGCCCAAGAAGTCTGGAGTCACAACAGTGAAGAATGAGCATGGGGAGCTCATAGCAACCAGAGTGCAGAATTCATGGAGAGTTTGCATTGATTACAGGCGCCTCAACCAAGCTACTCGCAAGGATTATTACCCCTTGCCATTTATTGATCAGATGCTTGATTGCCTGTCAGGTAAATTACATTACTGCTTTTTAGATGGTTATACAGGCTGCTTTCAAATCCATATAGCTCCTGAGGATCAGGAGAAGACTACTTTTACATGTCCCTTTAGAACGTATGCATACAAAAGGATGCCTTTTGGCTTGTGTAATGCACCGGCTACTTTCTAAAGATGCATGATGAGTGTTTTCTCCGATCTTATTGAGAGCTGTATGAAAGTTTTCATGGATGATTTTAGCATTTATGGTGATTCATTTAGCCTTTGCTTGGATAGTTTAGCTATAGTATTAGACAGGTGTGTTAGTTCAAACCTTGTGTTAAATTTTGAAAAATGTCATTTTATGGTAAAACAAGGTATTGTACTAGGACATGTTGTTTCTAATAATGGTATTTCTGTAGATCCAGCAAAGGTAGATGTGATTTCTAGTCTGCCTTACCCCTCCTCCGTGAGGGAAGTCCGTTCGTTCCTTGGTCATGCAAGTTTCTACCGGAGATTTATCAAGGACTTCAGTAAGGTAGCATTGCCTCTACCCAGACTGCTGTAGAAGGATGTTGAGTTCAAGCTGAGTGAGGACTGCAAGGGGGCGTTTGATAAGCTGAAGCTTGCCTTGACTCAAGCTCCGATTGTGAGAGGACCAGAATGGAGCCAGCCTTTTAAGATTATGTGTGATGCCTCCAACCATGCAGTGGGAGTGGCGCTGGCTCAGCGCAAAGGTAAAGACCCTTTCATAATTGCATATGCTTCTAAACCTTAGACGCTGCTCAATTTAATTACACCACCACTAAAAAAGAGCTTCTGGCTATTGTTTTTGCTCTGGATAAATTCCGAGCCTACTTACTTGGTACTAAGGTGGTAGTGTACTCAGACCATGCAGCTCTAAAATATTTATTAGCTAAAAAAGAGTCCAAACCAAGGTTAATACGTTGGATATTGCTGCTGCAAGAATTTGATTTGAAAATTAAGGATATGAGTGGTTCCCAGAATTTAGTGACAGACCACTTGAGTCGCCTTGAGCACATCAAGGATGACTCCACCCCTATCAATGATGCTTTTCCATTTGATAGCTTGCATGAAATATCTTAAGTAGTTCCTTGGTATGCACCTATAGCTAACTATCTAGTTAGTCATACATTCCCTCCCAATTTTACTAAGCATCAAAGGGACAAGCTGAAAAGCGAGTCCAAATATTACATATGGGATGACCCATATTTATGGAGGTATGGTGCTGACCAGATAATTAGAAGGTGTGTGCCTCAATCAGAATTCCAGTCAATTTTAGAGGCCTGCCATTCATCTGAGAGTGGTGGACATTTTGGCCCTCAAACAACAGCTAGAAAGATTTTAGATTCTGGATTCTGGCGTCCCACTCTTTTTAAAGATGCTACTGCCTTCTGTAAATCATGTTCCCCATGCCAAAGGTTTGAAAATATATCCAAGAGGGATGAGATGCCCCAACAGCTTATGCTGTTCTGTGAAATTTTTTATGTTTGGGGCATTGACTTCATAGGTCCATTCCCAAACTCTAGTGGTTTCTTATATATATTTTTAGTTGTAGATTCTGTTTCTAAATTGGTGGAAGCAATTCCTACCCGTACTGATGATGCTAACACTGTTGTCTCCTTTGTTAGAAACCATATCATCTGTCGCTTTGGATCACCACGAGCAATCGTGAGTGATCAAGGTACTCACTTTTGTAACAGGAGATTAGCAGGTTTACTGAAGAAGCATGGGATTGTTCACAAAGTGACTACAGCTTATCATCTCCAGACCAATGGGCAAGCAGAGGTGTCTAACAGAGAGATCAAGCACATTCTGCAGAAGATAGTCAAGCCTCATAGGAAGGACTGGAGCACCAGACTTGTAGATGCGCTCTGGGCTTATCAGACAGCATACATGACGCCCATAGGAATGAGTCCCTTCCGCTTAGTATACGGAAAGGCTTGTCACCTCTCAGTGGAGGTGGAACACAAGGCTTTTTGGGCTGTAAGGGAATGCAACATGGGATTTGAGAAGGTCAATGCTAAAAGGAAGCTGCAACTAGCAAAACTAGAGACCCTTCGACTAGAAGCTTATGACAACTCCAGATTATACAAAGAGAATATGAAGGCTGTTGGTGCACGAATTGTGAATCACACTTTTCACAACGCGTACCACTAACCAGCAAGTGCACTGGGTCGTCCAAGTAATACCTTACGTGAGTAAGGGTCGAATCCCACGGAGATTGTTGGTTTGAAGCAATCTATGGTAATCTTGTAATTCTTAGTCAGGAAGTCAATTATATTTATCAGTTGAATTGCGAATAAACAAGAGAGCATGGATTAAAGGTTACTTGTTGTGCAGTAATGGAGAATATGTTGGGGTTTTGGAGATGCTTTGTGTTCTGAATCTCTGCTTTCCTCTGTCTTCTGATTCATGCATGCACGTCCTCCTATGGCAAGCTGTGTGTTGGTGGATCACCGTTGTCAATGGCTACCATCCATCCTTCCAGTGAAAATAGTCCAGGTGCGCTGTCACCGCACGGCTAATCATCTGCAGGTTCTCAATCGTACCGGAATAGGATTTACTATCCTTTTGCGTCTGTCACTACGCCCAGCACTCACGAGTTTGAAGCACGTCACAGTCATTCAATCCCAAAGTCCTACTCGGAATACCACAGACAAGGTTTAGACTTTCCAGACTCTCATGAATGCCGCCATCAATCTAGCTTATACCACGAAGATTCTGATTAAGGAATCTAAGAGATATTCATTCAATCTGATGTAGAACGGAGGTGGTTGTCAGGCACGCGTTCGTGGGGGAATGATGATGATTGTCACGTTCATCACATTCATGTTAAAGTGCGAATGAATATCTTAGATAGGAACACGCATGTTTGAATAGAAAACAGGAATACTTGCATTAATTCATCGAGACACAGCAGAGCTCCTCACCCCCAACAATGGAGTTTAGAGACTCATGCCGTCAAAGAGTACAAAGTTCAGATCTAAAAATGTCATGAGATACAAAATAAGTCTCTAAAAGTTGTTTAAATACTAAACTAGTAGCCTAGGTTTACAAAAAGTGAGTAGACTATGACAGATGGTGTAGAGATCCACTTCTGGGGCCCACTTGGTGTGTGCGGGGGCTGAGACTTAAGCAATTCACGTGCATAAGGCCATTTTGGGCATTCAACGCCAGGTTTGGATCCATTTCTGGCGTTGAACTCCAACTTTTAATCCTTTTATGGCGCTGGACGCCAGAATTGGGCAGAGAACTGGCGTTGAACGCCAGTTTACGTCATCTATCCTTGAGTAAAGTATGGACTATTATATATTGCTGGAAATTCCTGGATGTCTACTTTCCAACGCAATTGGAATCACGCCATTTCGAGTTCTGTAGCTCCAGAAAATCCACTTTGAGTGCAGGGAGGTCAGAATCCAACAGCATCAGCAGTCCTTTTTCAGCCTGAATCAGATCTTTGCTCAGCTCCCTCAATTTCAGCCAGAAAAATACCTGAAATTATAGAAAAACACACAACTCATAGTAAAGTCTAGAAATATGAATTTTTCCTAAAAACTAATGAAAATAAACTAAAAACTAACTAAAACATACTAAAAACTATATGAAATTAACCCCAAAAAGCGTATAAAATATCCGCTCATCACAACACCAAACTTAAACTGTTGCTTGTCCTCAAGCAACTAGGCAAATAAAATAGAAGACTAATAGGTTGAGAAGCAATAATATCTCAGAGTTTTTGAGTGAAGCTCAGATTCTAATTAGATGAGCGGGACTAGCAGCTTTTTGCTTCCGAACAGTTTTGGCATCTCACTTTATCCATTGAAGCTCAGAGTGGTTGGCATCTATAAGAACTTAGAATTCAGATAATGTTATTGATTCTCCTATTTTAGTATGATGATTCTTGAACACAGCTATTTCATGAGTCTTGGCCGTGGCCCTAAGCATTTTGTTTTCCAGTATTACCACCGGATACATAAATGCCACAGACACATAATTGGGTGAACCCTTTGGATTGTGACTCAGCTTTGCTAAAGTCCCCAATTAGAGGTGTCCAGAGTTCTTAAGCACACTCTTCTTTCTGCTTTGGACCTTGACTTTAACCGCTCAGTCTCAAGTTTTCACTTGATACCTTCACGCCACAAGCACATGGTTAGGGACAGCTCGGTTTAGCCGCTTAGGCCAGGATTTTATTCCCTTAGGCCCTCCTATCCACTGATGCTCAAAGCCTTGGGATCCTTTTTATTACCCTTGCCTTTTGGTTTTAAGGGCTATTGGCTTTTTATGCTTTTCTCTCTCTCTTTTTTTTTTTTTGCTACTTTTTCTTGATTCAAGAATCATTTTTATGATTTTTCAGATTATCAATAACATGTCTCATGTTCACCATTCTTTCAAGAGCCAACATATTTAACAGTCTTAAACAACAAATTCAAAAGACATATGCACTGTTCAAGCATTCATTCAGAAGACAGAAAGTATTGCCACCACATGTAACTAATTAGAATTTCTCTTATTAAAACTCGAAATTTTATTGCCTCTTATTCAAAAGATCTACTATTTTATTCATGTTTGCTGATGATGAGAAAAATAAACTATGGCTCAATTAGAGATAAAATCAAAATAGATACTAATTACTACTATATGACTCCTAAGGTAAACTTCTATAAGGACACTATCACAGAGTTAAGGCAGAAATTGGAAATTAACAACCTTTATTCTGGGAGAACGGGGGTTCCTCTGATCTTTGGGGTGCTTGGTCCTGCAAGAGATAACTTCTGGCGCTTCAAGTCCCTTAAGTCACGCCCTTGCTCTTCTTGTTCTTTAAACATATAGGTAAGAATTTGACTGTGTTCCTTTTGTTCTTTTATGATTTGTTCCATAGCTTCCCGTATCTTGGTAACAGACGTCTCAAGATACTCCCAATATTCAGATTGAGGGATTTCTGGGAGAAATTCCTGCGTTTTCTTCTTGATGGGATCATCCTGTGCTTGTTGTTTTTCCATTGATGCCTTGGTGATTGGCTTCTCAACCGAGATGTACTCAGTTATTCCCATCCTTACTCCAGCATCCTTGCAGAGCAGCGATATCACGCTTGGATAAGCCAACCTGGCTTCTTTAGAATTTTTGTTAGCAATTTTGTAGAGTTCGGCTGAGATCAGCTGATGAACTTCCACTTCTTTTCCCATCATGATGCAATGGATCATCACTGCTCTTTTAACTGTGACTTCAAAACGGTTGCTGGTAGGCAACAGAGAATGCCCAATGAAGTCCAGCCATCCTCTGGCGACTGGTTTGAGATCTTCTCTCTTGAGTTGATTTGGGACACCCTTTGTGTTGGTGGTTCACCTGGCTCCAGGGATACATATGTCCTCTAGAATCTTATCCAGGCCCTTGTCTGTTCTCATCATTCTCCTGTTGAAGGAGTCTGGATCATCTTTCAGCTGAGGTAGCTTTAAGATCTCTCTGATCTTGTCAGGGGTGGTATGAACAATCTTTCCTCTGACCATGGTCCGATATTCATAGAAAGCAGTTCCAGATAGTTTTTGCTTGTCAGTCTGCCACATATTAGCATAGAACTCCTGGACCATATTCCTTCCCACTTTCGTTTCAGGATTAGCTAGGACTTCCCAGTTCCTGATTCGAATTTGCTCCTGGATCTCCGGATATTCATCTTTTTTCAGATCGAATCTAACTTCCGGGATCACTGATCTCAGACCCATTATTTTGTTATAATGGTCCGAATGTTCTTTAAATAAGAACTTCCCTTGATTCCAAAGTGGTTTTGGAACGCTCTCTTTCTTGCCTCTTGGAGTGGGTTGTTTTCCTTTGGGAGCCATGATCTTAGTGATCGCAGATAAACACACCAAATTTAGAGGTTTGCTTGTCCTCAAACAAAAGAAAAGAAAGGAGAGGGATAGAAGGAGAGCTAGGTGCAATTGTTGATGGGAGGGGAGGGAGGCCGAACTCAAATTTATAGGGAGGGAGGGTGGGTTTTTCGAAAAAAAAAAAGATAAAGATATGATAAAAAGATTTATTTGGAAAAGATAAGATAGAAGATATGATAAGAGAAGATATAGTTTAAAATTGAGAGGATATGAAAGATTTTTGAAAAGATAGATTTAGATTTTGAAAAAGATAAAGTGGAGGTTTTGAAAAAGATATTGCTGAGTTGAAAAGATAGATTTGTAAAAAAAAAGGTTTTGAAAAGAGTTGGATTGAATTTGCAAAAAGGCCTGGTGCTTATGGATTAAAATACATTTGATATTTTTAAGGTAGGATTTTTAGAAATTAGGGATTTTAGAAATCAGGGTTCTTAACATGTTTATGTAAGAAATCATGAATTGAAGTATGAAAATCAAGATTTAGAATGAAAAAATTCGAAGAAAAATGAGTTTTGTCTCCCCCCCTGCCATCCTGGCGTTTGAACGCCCAAACACTGCCTGTTTTGGGCGTTCAACGCCCAAATGCTGCTCTCCTGGGCGTTCAACGCCCAGCTGCTGCCATTACTGGCGTTCAACGCCCAGATTGCTACCATTACTGGCGTTTTCTTGCCAGTGAGCTCTTTTTCTCTGTTTGTGTGCCGAGTCCTTCTGTAACTCTGTGGACATATACAAATGGTTCCTCACCTTAGTGTCAGTGAACTTTATATAAACAAATAAAAATAAAAATAGGGCAAAATGCTTAGAGGATTGTTGCCCCATGGCTGGGTTGCCTCCCAGCAAGCGCTTCTTTATTGTCTTTAGCTGGACCTTGCTGAGCTTTTAATCTAGCTTCAGCCTTGAGCATTCTTGCTCAATGTTGCCTTCAAGATAGTGCTTGATTCTCTGTCCATTGACAATGAACTTCTTATTAGAATCAATATCTTGAAGCTCCACATAACCATATGGTGATACACTTGTAATCACGTATGGCCCCTTCCACCGGGATTTCAGTTTCCCGGGAAATAGCCTGAGTCTAGAGTTAAACAACAGAACCTTCTGTCCTGGTTCAAAGATTCTAGATGACAGCTTTCTGTCATGCCACTTTTTTTATTTCTCTTTATAAAGCTTGGCATTTTCGAAAGCTGTAAATTTGAATTCCTCTAGCTCATTTAGCTGGAGCAATCGTTTTTCTCCTGCTAATCTGGCATCAAAGTTTAGGAATCTGGTTGCCCAGTAGGCCTTATGTTCCAGTTCCACGGGCAGGTGACATGCCTTACCATACACGAGTTGGTATGGAGAGGTCCCTATAGGGGTCTTGAATGCTGTTCTGTAAGCCCACAGAGCATCATCCAAGCTCCGTGCCCAATCCTTTCTACGGGTATTTACTGTCCGTTCCAGGATTCTCTTTAATTCTCTGTTAGAGACTTCAGCTTGCCCATTAGTTTGTGGATGATATGGAGTAGCCACCTTGTGGCGAATCCCATACCGAACCATGGCAGAGTAAAGCTGTTTATTGCAGAAGTGGGTGCCCCCATCACTGATTAGTACTCTAGGGACACCGAACCTGCTAAAGATATATTTCTGGAGGAACTTCAGCACCGTTTTAGTATCATTGGTGGGTGTGGCAATGGCCTTAACCCATTTTGATACATAATCAACTGCCACCAGAATATAAGTGTTTGAGTATGATGGTGGGAAAGGTCCCATGAAGTCAATTCCCCATACGTCAAACAACTCAATCTCCAAGATTCCTTGTTGAGGCATGGCGTAACCATGAGGCAGATTACCAGCTCTTTGGCAACTGTCACAGTTACGTACAAACTCTCGGGAATCTTTATAGAGTGTGGGCCAATAGAAGCCACATTGGAGTACCTTGGTGGCTGTTCGCTCACCTCCGAAATGGCCTCCATATTGAGATCCATGGCAATGCCATAGGATCCTTTGTGCTTCTTCTCTAGGCACACACCTACGGATTATTCCGTCTGCACATCTCTTAAAGAGATAGGGTTCATCCCACAAGTAGTACTTTGCATCAATAATTAATTTCTTCTTTTGTATCCTGTTGTACTCCTTGGGTATGAACCTTGCAGCTTTATAGTTTGCAATATCGGCAAACCATGGTGTTTCCTGAATGGCAAATAAATGCTCATCCGGAAAAGTCTCAGAGATCTCAAGAGAGGGGAGGGGCATCCCTTCTACTGGCTCTATCCGGGACAGATGATCAGCTACTTGGTTCTCTGTCCCTTTTTTGTCTCTTATTTCTATATCAAACTCTTGCAGAAGCAACACCCATCTGATGAGCCTGGGTTTTGAATCCTGCTTTGTGAGTAGATATTTAAGAGCAGCATGATTAGTATACACAATCACTTTTGATCCTACTAAGTATGATCTGAACTTGTCAATGGCGTAAACCACTGCAAGTAATTCTTTTTCTGTGGTTGTGTAATTCTTCTGAGCATCATTTAGAACGCGACTAGCGTAATAAATGACGTGCAGAAGCTTGTCATGCCTCTGTCCCAACACTGCACCAATGGCGTGATCACTGGCATCACACATTAGCTCAAATGGTAATGTCCAGTCTGGTGCAGAAATAACTGGTGCTGTGACCAGTTTAGCTTTCAGCGTTTCAAACGCCTGCAGGCACTCTGTGTCAAACACAAATGGCATGTCAGCAGCTAGTAGATTGCTTAGAGGTTTTGCGATTTTTGAAAAATCCTTTATAAACCTCCTATAGAATCCTGCATGCCCCAGAAAGCTTCTGATTGCCTTAACATTGGCAGGTGGTGGTAATTTTTCAATTACCTCTATTTTTGCTTGATCCACCTCTATTCCCTTGTTTGAGATTTTATGCCCAAGAACAATCCCTTCAGTCACCATGAAGTGACACTTTTCCCAGTTTAAAACTAGGTTGGTCTCTTGGCATCTTTTCAGAACAAGTTTCAGGTGATCAAGACAGGAGCTGAATGAGTCTCCATATACTGAGAAGTCATCCATGAAGACTTCCAGAAATTTTTCCACCATATCCGAGAAAATAGAGAGCATGCATCTCTGGAAGGTTGCAGGCGCATTACACAGCCCAAATGGCATCCTTCTATAAGCAAACACTCCAGACGGACATGTGAATGCTGTTTTCTCTTGATCCTGAGGATCTACTGCAATCTGGTTATAGCCTGAGTAGCCGTCCAAAAAGCAGTGATAATCATGACCTGCTAGTCTTTCTAGCATCTGGTCTATGAATGGTAAAGGAAAATGATCCTTTCTGGTTGCTGTATTGAGCCTTCTGTAGTCAATACACATGCGCCACCCTGTAACTGTTCTTGTAGGAACCAGTTCATTTTTTTCATTATGAATCACTGTCATGCCTCCCTTTTTTGGGACGACTTGGACAGGGCTCACCCAGGGGCTATCAGAAATAGGATAAATAATCCCAGCCTCTAGTAATTTGGTGACCTCTTTCTGCACCACTTCTTTCATGGCTAGATTTAGCCGCCTCTGTGGTTGAACCACTGATTTGGCATTATCCTCCAATAAGATTTTGTGCATGCATCTAGCTGGGCTTATGCCCTTAAGGTCACCTATGGACCACCCAAGAGCTGTCTTGTGTGTCCTTAGCACTTGAATAAGTGCCTCCTCTTCCTGTGAATTTAAAGCAGAGCTTATGATCACTGGAAAAGTGTCACCTTCTCCCAGAAACGCATATTTCAAGGATGGTGGTAATGGCTTGAGCTCGAGTTTAGGAGGTTTTTCCTCTTTCAGAAGAAATTTCAGAGGCTCTTTCATGTCCTCTGAATCCTCTAAATCAGGCTGAACATCTTTAAAGATGTTTTCCAACTCTGATTCAAGACTCTCAGCCATGTTGATCTCTTCTACCAAAGAGTCAATAAGATCAACTTTCATGCAGTCTTTTGATGTGTCTAGATGCTGCATGGCTTTGACAGCGTTCAACTTGAATTCATCATCATTGACTCTCAGGGTTATTTCCCCCTGTTGGACGTCAATGAGGGATCGTCCAGTTGCTAGGAAGGGTCTTCCTAGAATGAGAGTAGCACTCTTGTGCTCCTCCATTTCCAGCACAACAAAGTCAGTGGGAAAGGCGAATGGCCCAACTCTGACAATCATGTCTTCAATCACGCCTGATGGGTATTTAGTGGAACCATCAGCAAGTTGGAGACATATCCGGGTTGGTTTAACTTCTTCAGTTAAGCCAAGCTTTCTGATAGTGGATGCAGGTATTAGGTTGATGCTTGCCCCAAGATCGCATAAAGCTGTCTTGGTGCAATTACCTTCTAATATGCATGGTATCAGGAAACTCCCAGGGTCTTTAAGCTTTTCAGGAAAGCTCTTCAGAATGACTGCACTGCATTCTTCAGTGAGGAGAACTCTTTCTGTTTCTCTCCAATCCTTTTTATGACTCAAGATTTCTTTCATGAACTTGGCATAAGAAGGTATTTGCTCAAGTGCTTCTGTAAATGGAATCTTTATTTCAAGAGTTCTGAGATAATCTGCAAAGCGAGCAAATTGCTTATCCTGCTCCTCTTTCCGGAGTTTTTGAGGATAAGGTATCTTGGCTTTATATTCTTCAACCTTAGTTGCTGCAGGTTTATTGCCTACAGAAGCGGTTGAAGAAGCCTTTTTAGAGGGGTTGCTCTCAGCATTTGTGTGTGTCTGATCCCTCACTGGCAATTGAGTGCCAGAGTTAGAGACTGGAGTGACGTTAGATGCCAACTCCTTGTCTGTTCCTGGCGTCTGAACGCCAGAACTGTGCCCATTTTGGGCGTTCAGCGCCAGATCTTGCCCATTTTGGGTGTTCAAGGCCAGATCCTTGCCTATTTCTAGCGTTGAACGCCAGTCCTGCCTTGTTTCTGGCGTTGAACGCCAGTCCTGAGCATGGTCTGTGCGTTCAGCGCCAGCCTTCTACCAATTTTCTGGTGTTTTAGTTCCAGAATTATTTTTCCCTGGGCTCTTACTGTCCTCAGGTGAATTTTGGGTGGTTTGCCCATTTCTTAGCTTTTTGCTGCCTTGAGGTGGGGTATTTAATGTTTTCCCACTTCTTAGTTGAACTGCTTGGCATTCTTCTGTTATTTGCCTTGACAGCTGCTGCTTTGTTTGCTTAAAATGTTCGTCCATATGTATATTAGCCATCCTTGTCTCTTGTAGTCTATCTTTGAATTCGGCTAACTGCTTTGTTAGAAAGTCCAATTGCTGATTGAATTCAGCAGCTTGTTTTACAGGACTGAGTTCAGCAGTTGCTGTTTTAACCTCTTCTTTCATGGAAAGGTCACTGCTTAGATACAGATGCTGATTCCTGGCAACTATATCAATGAGCTCTTGAGCTTCTTCAATTGTCTTTCTCATGTGGATAGATCCACCAGCTGAGTAGTCCAAAGACATCTGAGCTCCTTCTGCAAGCCCATAATAGAAGATGTCTAACTGAACCCACTCTGAAAACATTTCAAAGGGGAATTTTTGTAGCATCTCTCTGTATCTCTCACAGGCATCATAAAGAGATTCATTATCTCCTTGTTTAAAGCCTTGGATGTCCAGCCTTAGCTGTGTCATCCGTTTTGGGGGAAAGTATTGATTCAGGAATTTTTCTGTCAGTTGTTTCCATGTCCTTATGCTGGCCTTAGGTTGGTTATTCAACCACCTCTTAGCTTGATCTTTTACAGCGAATGGAAACAGTAATAGTCTGTAGACATCCTGATCTATTTCTTTATCATGTACTATGTCAGCAATCTGTAGAAACTGTGCCAGAAACTCTGTAGGTTCTTCCTGTGGAAGACCGGAATACTGGCAACTTTGCTGCACCATGATAATGAGCTGAGGATTCAACTCAAAGCTACTGACTCCAATGGAGGGTATGCAGATACTACTCCCATATGAAGCAGTAGAGGGGTTAGAATATGATCCCAGAGTCCTCCTGGACTGTTCATTTCCGCTTAGGTCCATGATGGAGAAAGGGAGATGATATAAGAATTATTTTTATTTATTTATTTATTTATTTATTTATTTCGAAATCAAAGTAAATCAAAATAAAATAAATAAAAATGAGTGAAAGATTTTCGAAAAAGTGAGGAGAGAGAAAGTGGTTGGGAGATTTTGAAAAGGATATGATGATTTTTGAAAAAGGTTTTAAATTTTGAAATAAAAATCTAAATTTTAGAAATAGATTTCGAAAAAGATGCTTTAAAATAGAGAGAAAAGATATTTTTGAATTTTAAGAAGAGAGAGAAAAACAATAAGATAACACAAGATTTAAAATTTTTAGATCTAATGCTCCTTGTTTTCGAAAATTTTTAGAGGAAAAACACCAAGGAACACCAAACTTAAAAATTTTAAGATCAAGACACAAGGAAAACTCACGAACACTTTGAAGACTCACAAGAACACAAGAACATGAAGGAAGAACACCAAACTTAAAATTTTTAGAAAACCAAACTAAAATTTTCGAAAAACACAGAAAAATCAACAAGAAAACACCAAACTTAAAGTTTGGCATGAGAATTAATAGAAAAATTATTTTTGAAAAAGATTTTAAAAAGAAAAGAAAATAAGGATTCTAAAATTTTAACACGACAATAATAAGAGACTCTAAAAAAGAAAAAATTTCCCTAATCTAAGCAACAAAATAAACCGTCAGTTGTTCAAACACGAACAATCCCCAGCAACGGCGCCAAAAACTTGGTGCACGAATTGTGAATCACACTTTTCACAACGCGTACCACTAACCAGCAAGTGCACTGGGTCGTCCAAGTAATACCTTACGTGAGTAAGGGTCGAATCCCACGGAGATTGTTGGTTTGAAGCAATCTATGGTTATCTTGTAATTCTTAGTCAGGAAGTCAATTATATTTATCAGTTGAATTGCGAATAAACAAGAGAGCATGGATTAAAGGTTACTTATTGTGCAGTAATGGAGAATATGTTGGGGTTTTGGAGATGCTTTGTGTTCTGAATCTCTGCTTTCCTCTGTCTTCTGATTCATGCATGCACGTCCTCCTATGGCAAGCTGTGTGTTGGTGGATCACCGTTGTCAATGGCTACCATCCATCCTTCCAGTGAAAATGGTCCAGGTGCGCTGTCACCGCACGGCTAATCATCTGCAGGTTCTCAATCGTACTGGAATAGGATTTACTATCCTTTTGCGTCTGTCACTATGCCCAGCACTCATAAGTTTGAAGCACGTCACAGTCATTCAATCCCAGAGTCCTACTCGGAATACCACAAACAAGGTTTAGACTTTCCGGACTCTCATGAATGCCGCCATCAATCTAGCTTATACCACGAAGATTCTGATTAAGGAATCTAAGAGATATTCATTCAATCTGATGTAGAACGGAGGTGGTTGTCAGGCACGCGTTCGTGGGGGAATGATGATGATTGTCACGTTCATCACATTCATGTTGAAGTGCGAATGAATATCTTAGATAGGAACACGCATGTTTGAATAGAAAACAGGAATACTTGCATTAATTCATCGAGACACAGCAGAGCTCCTCACCCCCAACAATGGAGTTTAGAGACTCATGCCGTCAAAGAGTACAAAGTTCAGATCTAAAAATGTCATGAGATACAAAATAAGTCTCTAAAAGTTGTTTAAATACTAAACTAGTAGCCTAGGTTTACAAAAAGTGAGTAGACTATGACAGATGGTGTAGAGATCCACTTCTGGGGCCCACTTGGTGTGTGCTGGGGCTGAGACTTAAGCAATTCACGTGCATAAGGCCATTTTGGGCGTTCAACGCCAGGTTTGGATCCATTTCTGGCATTGAACTCCAACTTTTAATCCTTTTATGGCGCTGGACGCCAGAATTGGGCAGAGAACTGGCGTTGAACGCCAGTTTACGTCATCTATCCTTGAGTAAAGTATGGACTATTATATATTGCTGGAAAGTCCTGGATGTCTACTTTCCAACGCAATTGGAAGCACGCCATTTCGAGTTCTGTAGCTCCAGAAAATCCACTTTGAGTGCAGGGAGGTCAGAATCCAACAGCATCAGCAGTCCTTTTTCAGCCTGAATCAGATCTTTGCTCAGCTCCCTCAATTTCAGCCAGAAAAATACCTGAAATTACAGAAAAATATACAACTCATAGTAAAGTCCAGAAATATGAATTTTTCCTAAAAACTAATGAAAATAAACTAAAAACTAACTAAAACATACTAAAAACTATATGAAATTAACCCCAAAAAGCGTATAAAATATCCGCTCATCAGCTGTGCATGACAAGCACATCAAGAGAAGATATTTCAGACCTGGAGAGCTGGTTCTCCTTTACAACTCAAGGTTGAGACTCATGCCAGGCAAGCTACGTTCAAGATGGGAAGGCCCCTACAGGGTAGAAAAGGCAGAGCCATACGGAGTCTTCCACCTGAGTCATCCTTCAAGCTCCAAATTCATCAAGGTCAATGGGCATCGCTTAAATCTGTATCATGGTGAGAAGATGAAGAACACCAAGGAGCTAGAGATCTTCCTCTTGGAAGATCCACCAATAGCAGAAGACTGAGCTTGTGGACCGTCTAACTTAAGGACGTAAAAGCAAATTGCTTTGTGGGAGACAACCCACCATGGTATGATTGTTCCTTTTCATTCCTAGTGTCATTTTCTTTTGATTTTCATAAGTAGTCATTCATAATTTCTGCATATTCATCTGCATTCTACTTTTTGCATTCTGCATAAAAAAAAATGGCACTCGACGCGCAAGCGTCGCTGACGCATACGCGTCATATGTGCGTGCGTGAACTAAAGGAATGGAACAGAGAGTTACGTGGGAGTAGGACTGGAAGCGTGCCTTTGGCACAAGCAAGACCACGCATACGCGTCCCTCATAATATATCTCTTGTTTTTCAGATGCAGGTCCAGGTGCTCAGCAGTGAGGGGTGATTTGTCTGAAAGACGGCGAAGACCTTTAAGATCTCTTATTTACATTTTGCTTAGATTCTCTTCGCTTTTGTTTTTAAAGAACTTATGCTATGTATTTAATTCTTTGGAAAACTTGCCTATAGAGGCCCTTGGGCATATTTTGGGAGAGATTAGGAGATATGGTTATCAAATTGCTTTTATACTGTACCCTAACCGGCCTAAACTTCGCGGGTCACGACTAGTGGCTAATTATTTATGTTACCTATTTATATTTTGTTTTATCTTATTCTTCTCGATGGCATTATCTTTATATCATCTCAGTTCATGCTTTACCTTCTTTTTATCGATACGTGAGCATTACGACTTTGCGATTTTATTTTCACTCTTTTCAGGCTTCTCGATTAATACTCCTTTCAATTATACTTATAAACCATGTATTAAAAATCCACCTGAGAGTCGTACCACCGTAATATCATTGACTTATGACTCGAGCATAAGGATTTGAATATTAGGGTGTTACACATAACCTCTGCAAGTTTCTAATTCTTGTAGCCGCTGATTCTCCAGCTGAAGTATGCCGAACATGACCTCTACAAGTACTTGCAGGCGCTGATTCTATAGCTAAAGCATGTGCCACTTTCTCCTGGAAGCCATTTCATACACACGGGCATCCCCACAGAATCATTCACACATAAATCCCACGGCCTCCAGTGAGCGTTACGTATCGCCGTCCTCACTGAGCTGTCTCTTTTGTGTCAAGTGAGGGTTACGTATCGCCTTCCTCACTAGACACTTAGCACTAAGGCCCAACAACACTCAATATCTTTTCAGTCACTGCTCTATGCTCTTCTATGACAGAGGTTCTTTTACTTAATAAACTGGATTCAAGTCATTTTTATTTAAAACCAACACCTCTCTTTATAACCTTTCCAAACCTCCGAAACCACTTTACTTACAACAAGTTCTTCTTTCATACAAAAACCAGTTCTTTCTTAACCATATTTTTCCAACCCAACTTCAAAACCATTTCAGATTTAAACCTCTTTAAAAGAATCATTTATTAAATAAATCTCACGGCAAGGTCTTGAGACTTTAGGGAGGACGACAATCAAACTCTAAAACATAAAGTCTTTCTTAATAAATCAAACACAAACGTAAATCTTTTCTTAATCAATCAAAAGCCAAATAATACAATTTCTCAAGTCCAACTTTTTTCTAAATATTTCAAATAAAGTCTTAAGTTTCATAATAAAATTTCGACAGCATCCGCCCTAAAAGTCGGACTTTGCCACCCTTTTCGGGTCCCATCCGAACCATTCTCAACCTCGTTTCAAACATTTCTAAAATCATAAATCATTTTTAAATCTCAATTCAATACCAACAAATCAAACCGACTTTCCAACCCAACAATCAGAATTCTCAGCATTTCTAAACAATCAAGAAATCAAATACATATTTATCATATTCAGTCACAAATGCAATTCAAACTTATCATTCAGTCATTCTAAACAATCATAAATTATTTGCAAATATCCACTAGACTTCCATGACATTCATAAATTAAAACAGTTAATTTTAACATGAAATTCCCTATCTTCGTACAGAATCAAAACAATGAAAGTTCTGGAGAAGCTTTTTGACCGAGTTGCTGAAGAAGAAAATATCTGTGCTTCTTAGAACTCCAATTGACCGAACTCAAGAGGAAGAGGAATTACGTCACTGTTAACTTCTACCGAACAAAAGTAATACCAACGTATAAAAAAAAAAGATACAAATATTTTTATCAGATTAAATTTTTTTATTGGAGTTAGAGATCTCAAAAAATCAAACTCAGGAACTCAAAAGTACAATGAAATCCCACACGCCTTTCTCTCTCTTTTTCCTTTCTTTTGGTTCCGTTGAGAATAAGAGATGATGATGGTGTTTAAGAAATAAGGGATATGTGTCATTAGTGGTTTGTATATATAAAGGAAACGTGGCATTGGTTTATATATATATATATATATATATATATATATATATATATATATATAAAAGTTTCATTTTCTTTTCTTTTCTTCCTTCAGAAGGCTTCGGCCATAATAATAATAATAATAACAATAAAATTAATTTAATTTTTGTTTTATCAAATTATTTTTTGATAAATAATTTTAAATTTAATAAAATAAATAATAATTAAATTAAATTTTAATAATCATAAAATTTTATTTAATTATTTTTATTAAAAATAATTTTTTTAAAAATTATATTTTAATATAATATATTAACTCTTAAATAACTAATTATTTAATTTTTAAAAATTAGGAATCTTACATAAATCAATAAAATTTTTGTGTCATCTAAATAATCTTTTATTTTAAGATTTTGAATTGTGAGTAATACTTGATACTTCCATATGAGATAGTTGTCTTCATTCAGCTTATCTGTAATAGGTAAGAATGATTTCTTATTTGATGAATTAGATTAAAAAAAATTTATAATGATAGGTGAGAAAAAAAAGGCTCTTAATACCATAGAAAAAACTTTAGAAGGTTCAATAATGCAAAACAAATAGAATAAAAAAGAATTGAAAGAGAATAACAAAATAAAATTAAAAACATTATTATTAGTATTGATTTCAATAACTTACGAGCTAAGACAAATATTATGTACAGTTTTTGTATATTTTTTTATTTTTGATATTAAAAAATATTGATAAAAAGTAAAAGTAAGAGAAAATAATAAATATATCTTTTATATAATAAAAATATATAAAATAGATATATACAAAAAAAATTAGTACAAAAATCATTTTTTTATTCATTAGACTTTACTAACATATGTTTGTATGTTTCCCTTTTAACATTATAATAAATATTATGAAAATAAATATTTGTTTTTTTATTGCACAAATAACTCAAAATGAATTGAATTGAATCAAGTTAGAATAAGTTCAAACTCATCCCACGAAATTGAGTTTGTGCAATGTACGCAATAACAATCAAACTATTTTATAAAGTTCAAATAATATGAATATAATATATAATTTTATATATTATTTATCTATTAATTATAATTTATATCCTCTTTCATAGTTATATATAAAAATTATATGTGTACATTTGTAAAATTATATATCATTATAAATTAAAATTATAAAATACATAATATATGTATTAATATAAATGATTATAATAACTAATATATAGTTATAATTTTATATATATTGAGTTTATTTAAATTTAAATTTGACTCATTTAATCAATATATATAAAATTAAATTTAGGTTTAAGCTTGATTTATCAAACTATTAATAAATTTAATTTAAACTAATTTGACTCACTTTTAGTTCTAATTGTACATATTTAATTTCTAAAGATATTGATGTTTTTTTAGTTTATATTTCTTTTAGCACCTCATCTATCCTACTTGAGTATGATTATTATCTATTGAGGTTTGTGAGGGCATTTGAAGTTATCTTGGTTTAGTTTCCTTGGTTACTGCCTGCCATTCAATAAAGTTTTATGATACGTTTAAAATGAATTATAGGGTACAGAGCAAAAAGTCATACAGATTTAAAGATATGCTTACGTGGTAAAATTTAAACCACACATTCTAAAGCCACACTTTTCACTTAAAACCGTAACCCTTCACAAAGAAAAGCGTCACCTAATAGAAAAAAGTAAATTAGAAGATTTAAGAGAAGAAATAATTAAGTTATCAAAATTAATGATTTTAACTAATGTTAACTGTAATGACACCGAATTCTTAAAATCAATACAAAATGATTTTTCTCAAAATCTTTATTTTACTATAAGTTTTATTGAAAGACTTCAAAAACCTGAAAAAACTTATTTTTCACACGGAATTTCTAAAAAATGTTACCATGGAAATGATTCCCCACATCTTTATCATACTTTTAACTCACAATTAAATTCTATAGTAGATATGCTTGAAGAAATATTAGTATCCATAAAATTTCAAAGAAATAAGGAAAAGAGAATCCCAAAGAAGAAAAATTTCAAAATATAATCAACATAACAGATTTAAAAGTAAAACCACCACTAAAATTATGAATATTGAAGAAAAATTAGAAGAAGTTACAATGCTTTTTAAACAATTAAAAATGGCTCAAAAAAATAATATTATGGAACAGGGATTTCAAATAGAAGAAGAATTAGTAAATTCTGAAAATATAGAAAATGAAGAACACATCCTATATTATTCAAGTGACGAAGAACCAGCAATTCCAATACAAGTAAAAAATGAAGCTGGAACATCTAAGGATAATCAATCTCAATTTAAATGGGAAACAGGTTTTGATAATTATGCTTTTAAAAAGGGTTTATAAATAAAGATTCAAAATATACAAAAATACCATCAAAATACGTTCCTAAAATCCAGGAAATGGAAGGAGAAAGAATGCTCGATCTAGACTGTAAAAAGAATGAAAAAGAAATTTTCGAAAACTGGTTGAATTCCTTCTTATTAGAAGCCTTTACTAATCCAAAACTTAGTGAATTGTCTGGAAGAGACATTTGGAATTACATAGGGTTTCATACTAAAGGAACTATAAGAGATTATATGACATCAATAGAAAACCAAATAATAGAAGAATTAGCAACAAAAACAACAGCTTATGATAAGATATTATATATAATGATGATTCTATATAAAGAATTTTTTGGAAAAAATATTATAGATCATAGACAAGAAGTCTATAATAAAGAATATCAAGAAGCAAAAAACCATTTAGCTAATATTCAGATATATGATTTATGTAATGTGGAGTCTTATATATGTGAATATAGAATACATTATTACAAATTAAAAGAAGAAGATAAAAATTATTATCTTAGTATGTATATAACAAAACTTCCATATCCTGCTAATGAATTTATAATGGGAAGATTTATAAGAGAAATAAATAGAGGAACAATTGAAAATAATTTTGGTGGAGCAACCTCTGCAATAAGAGAGGAAATAAAAGAACGTTGTATGCAAGAAGCGACTCAAAAAAGATTTGCAAATATAATTAGAATTTGCTGTCAGGATAATGAAGAGATACCTCAAAAATATGGTCTTAATAAAAATTTTCAAAGAAAAAGAAAATGTCAATTTAGAAAAAGAAAATACTATCCAAACTGGAGAAAAAAGAGGTATTTTAGGAAGAGAAATAACAATAAAAACAAAAGACAAAAAAATGACTATTACCCAAATAAAAAAAAAATTGCAAGTGTTGATATTGCCAAGAAGAAGGACACTATGCAAATGAATGTCAAAAAAAGAAGGATAAAAATGATCTTACCAAACAAATAGAAATTGCTAAGTCTTGTTTCATGGAACCATTAGAAGAATCTGATGATAACCTAGACTATATTTTTGAATATGTCTCAGAAACAGACTCAGAGACTGAGTAATAATGCCACATTTATTACTATAAAAATATCAGAAAAGTTTATAAATGCTTTCATAGATACTGGAGCAACACAATGCTTTGCTAGTACAAATATAAAACTTGATTGGAAAAAATTAAAGAAACCATTAAGAGTTAGAATAGCTGACAAATCAATACATAAAATTGACCAAAAAGCAGAAATGGCTGAAGTTTTTATTCAAAATTATAGGTTCATTGTTCCATCTATATATATGTTAGATTCTGGAATGGATTTTATCATAGGCAATAACTTTTTAAAGCTATATCATCCATTCATTCAAGAATTAACATATATAGTTTTAAAAGCTCCACACGATTCTTCAATAAATCAAAAATCAAAACGTATAAAAATACCAACTACTACTATAGATAAAATCTTAAAATTTAAAATATTTTCTATATTAGAAACATGTTATTTAAATTTATACTTTCAGATAAATATTCCAAAAAATAATCTTGAAATAAAGATAGAAGAACTTTTGGATGAAATTTGTGTTGAAAATCCTTTAGATATTAAAAATACAAATAACGAATTAGTAAGTATTAAATTAAAAGATCCTACAAAAGAGATAAATGTTCCAAATAAAATTCTTTATTCCGCAAGAGATAGAGAAGAGTTCTCATTAGAATGTAAAGATCTTTTGGAAAAAGGAATTATAAGATTAAGTAAAAGTCCTCATGCGGCTCCAGCTTTTTACGTCGAAAACAATAATGAAATTAAAAGGGGAAAACGAAGAATGGTTATTAACTATAAGAAGATGAATGAAGCAACTATTGGTGATGCTCATAAACTTCCAAGAAAAGATTCTATTTTAGAAAAAATTAAAGGAGCAACTTGATTTTCATCTCTTGATGCAAAATCAGGATATTGGCAACTTCGTTTAGACGAAGAAACAAAGAAATTAACTGCTTTTACTTGTCCAACAAAAGAATCAACAAGTGTATTGCTCTATGAACGGAATGTATTACCATTCGGATTAAAACAAGCCCCAGGTATTTATCAAAGATTTATGGAAGAAAATCTAAAAGAGTTAAATGAATTTGTTTTAGTGTACATTGATGATATACTAATTTTTACAAAACAGGATAAAGAAGATCATCTTCAAAAATTATTAATAGTTTTAGAAAGATGTAAAGAAAAAGGATTAGTTCTTAGCAAAAAGAAAGCAAGAATAGCAAAACAAGAAATAGAGTTTCTTGGATTAATTCTATCCACTCAAGGAAAGCTAAAACTTCAACCAAATGTTTTAAAAAAGGTAAATTTATTTCCTAATAAAATAGAAGATAGAAAACAATTACAAAGATTTTTAGGGTGTATAAATTATATTTCTGATCAAGGATTTTTAAAGAATATAACAGAATACACTAAAAGCTTATTTCCAAAAATAAGTACTAAAAAAGAATGGAAATGGGATGAAAAAGATAGTATGCAAATTCAAATAATTAAAGAATTATGTGAAAAACTTCCAGAACTTTATATTACAGAAGAAAACGACTACTTAATAGTGGAAACAGATGCTTCAGACATAACTTGGTCAGGATGTCTAAAAGCTAAGAAAGCTATAAAAAGTTTGGAACAAGAAAAAGAATCACTAGATTCTAAATATTCCCTAAAGAAATTACTTTGCAGGTATATTTCAGGGACTTTTACTCCAACAGAACAGAGATATACCACTCATGAAAAGGAAACTCTAGCAGCCATTAAATCTCTTAAGAAATGGAAAATTGATTTACTACCTAGAGAATTTACATTAAGGACAGATTCAAGTTACCTAACAGGTTTCATACGATATAATTTAAAAGTTGATTATAATCATGGACGATTGGTAAGATGGCAATTATTTTTGTTACAATATCCAATAAAAATTGAATATATTAAGGGTGACAAAAATGTTATTGCAGATACATTAACAAGAGAATGGAGTTCGTCTACAACGCATTAGATCAAGAAATTCAAAAATATGAGCAAGAACTCGAAAAATGCAAGCATTGTCAGCAAATTAGGACACAGATCCAATCCCTCAAGAAGGCCATTGAAGCAATGAAATCAACACAACAAGCAAAACCATCAGAGTTCAGCCAGCTAAGCATGGTGGACAAATCAGGTGAAGAAAAAATTTCAGAAAATAAAATAATTGCTGAAATCATTAAAAAATCCACCCAAGATAAAAAATATTATGTAATTTATAATGGCCCCATGAAAGGAGTATATGATGCCTGAGAAAAAGCAGCACCATTCACACATCAATCAAGGATAATTCATAAAGGAGGGTTTCTAACACTGGAAGAGGCAAAAGAATCCTTCAGGGAATATGAAGCTCTCCATCCAGAGCAAACCCTAAAAAGAGTAGATAAAGCTCCAATTCAAATCCAGAGAACATGGATAATAAGAAACATTCCTACAAGGGCTGAAATTAAGGAAAAGAAAAGAGTCTGTAGATCTAATCTCAAAGAAACCCTTAACATAGTCCTGAATTGGACTGAAGAAAAAATGGCAATTTTGGGATATTATCCTATTGCCAAAGAACAGCTAACAAAGTTGATTATATTTCCAGATGCTTCCCCATCTGACACCTATCAGTTTTTCCAGTATGGATTAATTGATACAATTTTAATTTTTAATGATCTAAAAATTATTAGTGAGTTTCCTGCAGGATTCGTTGATGCAGTAAAAAGATTTAAAAATATGATTGACAATGTAAATCCAAGGGATATATCCCTAAAATTTACAAACAGTCAACCTATTTTTAATGAAGAAGAAGAATGCTTGGTTCCAGCACACCAAGTAATATTCATGTCCGTCTTCTCAGGAAATTTTCAACCAATTGATCAGATTCAAGATTTAACAATTTACAGTCATGAAGGAAGGCTAGCCAGCATATTAGCAAGGGTCTTTGAAAGAACTCAAAAAATAACGAAGGAATCTCACACAAGAATTAATTATAAAAGTAGAAATACTCTGCTTGTGTCCAGTAAAAGAAATGAAATTGAAGAAAGAGAGATGAGACTCTTGGTGGAATTTGAATCAGCATTCTACAACTTATCTGGACTTTTAGAAAAGCTCCCTGAAGGGATAAAGAGGAATCTCTGCTATTTGATAAAAAACAGAGAAGACCACAAGTGCCAGCTATGTGCCTCAGAGATATCTGAAGAAAGCAATAATGAAACGGAATCAACTCACATGATGAAGGAAGAAGACAATACATCTGAGGGTCACATGATAAAAGAGGAGGACAGTGCATCTGAAGCATCTCTCAACATTATTGCATAGTGACGTAAGCACTTAGGTCATAGAGCACCAACAATGTAACTGGTGCAAGAGAACAAACAATGACGTAAGCAATGACATCATAAGAAGGGTAAGGATGGGAATTGTCCATCAAACCCAACTATTATAAATAGGTTGCTTAGGCAATAGTAGAGGCATCAGACAATAGGAAGCAGGAGGCTAAGAGTACTCATATGCTAGGAGAGCAAGGAGGAAGCTGCCGAGGTGATTCTATAGTCTGAGGAAGGATTCCCTTAGGGAAAAATAATTCTAAACTCCCCTCTGGAGTTAGTATCTACAATCTCCCCTCTGGAGATAAAAACACCTTATGTAAAATATACTAAATAAAGAAAATTTTTCTCCAGAAAGGTACATCTTCATCCTAGTCTTTCAATTATGAATTATTTAGAAAGTTTAGAATTAACAGAAGAATCTGATTATTATAGATTAACTGCTTTATTAGATAATGAAAAACAGGCTGTTCTAAAAATAGAATTAAATCTCAAATCAAATAAAAATTTTAATAAACAAAATCTTTTAAAAGAAGTTTTTAATAGAAAAAATATAATATACTATGGAAAAATTCAACTTGAAGCCCCTATAAAGATAAAATCCGCCAACAGAGAACTTGAAATAGCTTTGATAAATGATGAAGAATTGAGTAAACAGATTGAGAAAATTAAGGATCAACAAAAAAGATCTAAAATTGGATGGATTCATATTAGTACTATACAAGTCTTAATCAAATCTACATATATGAAAGGAATTAATTCACCAATAAGCTTAGCAATCTGTGACAAAAGAATTACTGATGACCCAATAGATCAAATAATTGGAATTGTTCATGGAAACTTGGCAAACGTAAATGTTAAATTCAATGCCCATCTTGGATATGCTATACCTTTATCAACTGAAAATCTTGGAAGATCTATAAGTTTGGCCTATAAATTTCACAGAAAGAATCTAATGGAACAAGATGATGAACCATTTTCAATTACATATGCAATAAATTATGCTTTAACAAATAGCCATCATAGTATAATATTTAAAAACAGAGAAAGAATTTATGTCGATGAATTATTTCAGAAAATTGTAAAAACAGAAATACCAAAATATAAAGCTATTGAAAACCCAGTTCTATTATTAAAAGAACCATCAGGAAAATTAGTTTCATCGAATTTTCAAATAAGAGAATCTAAAATTAATAGCCCTTTAAGTTTATCTAAGTTAAAGATTAAAGAAGAAAATTCTGAAATAAAAGAATTAACAAAAAAGGTCGAAAAATTAAATGAAACCCTAAACACTAAATTATGACAATAAATAAAGAAAAAATATATGTAACTTATCAAGACAAGAAACAAGAGCTCTTTGAAAGAGAAAATCAGTTGAATTATTTACAGTTTTCTGGAATAAATCAAAGAGCATTTGAAACTCTAAAAATAATCTATGACAAGTTGAAAAGAGAAGTTGAAGAGCTAGAAAAATTAATAGAATCTCTAGAAAATAGTGATGAATCGATGATAGAATTTGCAGAAATTCTAAAATAAATAATGAAGCATACAAAGATTGAAAGACCAGAAAATAAAATAAAAAGAAAAAGGGTGAAAAAATTAAAAAGTAAAATAAAGGAGTATAAAAGGGAATTAGATAATCTTCAGATCGAAATTAATGACCTTATAATAAAAAGGATAGAAATAAGAATAAATATAAACAAATTGGAGTTAAACTTAAAAAATTTATAAATGCCTGGAAAACCATATTATGACTTAAAAGAATTAAAGCTGTTGAAAGAAAAAATGGAGAATGAAGTTGAAAAATTAAAAAGATATTTAGAAACAACAGAAAGTGTAGAAATAAAAGAAGTTATTGAAGATTTGAGAAATTATATTAAAGAAAAAGACAAACAGATAAAAGATTTTATATACAATAATCCATGCAAAAAAGAATATTATAAACTAAAACAAGATTGAAAAAACTATAAAAATGAAATCAGAATTATAAATACTAGTAATAGTAGAAATGGACAACACTTTTGATTATGAATTTGCAAATTATTCTATACAAATTATAAACTTATTCGAAGTAAAATATGAAGAGTTAATAGAAATTTCGAAAAAGAAATTAAAAGAAAAGTCGACTTTAAAAAATTAGTATCAGAGTCAAGTTAACGATTAAGGGTAACACTTTCTCTTTAAGCAACACTTTTAGTGATACGCTTTTAAATCAATAAACAACCAAATAAAAACAAAAATCTGTAAATCTGTACCAAAATACATCTGTACACTAGATGGACCCTATGTTTAATTGTTGATTTAGACAACTTGTTTACCTGAACGTGAATTGTTGAAGCAAATTTTTATATATTAACAGGTATTATATATCAAAATAATGATATACGAATAAATTGAAAATGAGTAAAATGTTTAATTTAGTTTTTAAAATTTAAATTGCATATCAATTAAATCTCTAATTTTTATAAATAATTAATTACGTTCTTTAAATTAAAAAAAAAATCTATTTGTTCTTGAATAAACTGTCAATTACCAAAATCATCACTATTATTTATTTTTTGTCTTCATTATCAATATCATTGTGTCTTCACTCACTTCCACCACCACTACCACCACAATCGTCATCCTCATCATCAATCCTAGCTACAATATCACCCGTTTCAATTTCATCACCTCATTTAACTTATTCTTGCCATTTTTATACCTGTGATCCATCATCATAATCCATTATCCATCCTCACGTTTACGATCCATCCTACTTTACTGTCTCACCCTCACTCTCACATTACCATTATCATTATCACATTTCTCTCTCTTTCTCTCTCTATCCATATTATCATGGGTGTAGTCACTGCGACATTAATTGCAGACAAAAAATCACTATTAGAAAAAAGGAGCGGTATCACGATAACACCAGAATAGAGACACCTTCATGAAGAAGGACACCGTGTACGGTTGGATACGAAGCCAAACAGACTTCCAAAGTAGATTAGGGGCCATCGACGAAGACGATATTTTGGTTCTTCAAATTGGAAAAAGTGTAGCAATGGCCTTGCGTGGCAATGCCAATAAGATAACAACCATGGCTTCAGGAGAAGGTCAGGAGCATGGAGCAGGAGGCTCGGTCTTAGCGTCTTGCAACATGCGGTGAAGGAGTCTCGGATGGCAATGGCTTCTTGAAATAAAGTGTTGATGGAGAAGAAGAAAAGGAAGATGGAAACTCTAGATCTCACCAAGGGTGGGGCGGGTTTCAGGCGAGTTCTCCTTGAATAGCGTCATTTTTATATTGCCAAACTGGCACTTAACAGTTGTTAAAAACGACAGTTTACTTATTCGAGGACGAACGAAGACTTACTTTTTTCAATCTAAGGCACATAATTGGTCATTAATAAAAGTCAAAAATTTAATTGTTGTGCGATTTGAATTTCGGAGGCTAAATTGGACATTTACTCAATTGAAAATGATTTAATTTGTAAATTACTACGTAATTTGTAAATTACTACGTAAAGCATTTATTTGCAGATTTTATTACTATTAGAGATATAATCATTTATATTGTCTTCTCCTGTCATTTTAAGTTTTTGAAAAAAGTGATTTTCTGACAAAGTATCCAAAAGATCTAGAGTTTGGTCATTGCTAAATCTTGAAAGTGTAAAAAAAACATAAATCAAATAAAAAGAGAAAAGAATATTTATGCAAAAATTAAACAAACTCAATAGAAACTTTTACTTAAAAAAGAGGATTAGAAATATAATTATTCTATCGCCTCCTCTATCAATTTAAATTTTTAGAAAAAATTGTTTCATGACAATTATTAATGTTATTATCTGTGCATATATTTTCAAATTCTAAATAAGAAATTAAAATATTCTGTTGTGAATTACTGTAAATTTTTTTACAAACATTGTTTGTAATTTTTGTTGTGAATTTTATTATTTGTGAGTTTTGCTGCAAAAATTATCTGTAATTTTTTATGCAGATTTTATTATGTATAAATTTGTTGCAAAAGATACTTGTGGATTTTGCTGAGAATTTTGTAAATAAAAAAATTTCACAACTAAAATTATAACAAAATTCAATAAAATTGTCTAAACTTCGATGAAATTAATTGCAAAATTCTATTTATTTTTGCAACATGAAAAATTCACAAATAAATTATTTAGAAATTTGAAAATCCATAACAACTGCTATTCATAAACCTATGCTACAGATTTAAATTCACAGTAAAATCCGTAAAAATATAATTATCTGCAAACTTTGGCTAAAATTCCTAGAAAAATCCGCAAGTGATGGTTATTTTTAGTAGTGTATAAAGGTGTCCTTAAGTGATTTAATCTTTATAAGGGTAAAGTACTTGATGAGTTTAGAAAACTCTAAATTTAATTTGACGATGAACAAACATTATTAATATTTAAGTTACAAAATTGTTAATTTGATTTTAAATCATATGTATTGATTGACAATTTTGTTGGTGCAGATTTTTGCATATGAGCCGAACAGAAAATAAAAGTGCTGCAAGCACAATTATATTGAAAATACATTTAGCATTGATACAAAATTAATTTGATCCTTATGGCTGAATAGTTGTTGTGTTATTTGGGTCAGAATTTGTGATACAAGCCCAATTGAAATTCTTGCTCCAAGACCATTAAAGTTGGTCTAAAATCAAAAGGAATTGGGCCAGATTGGATTTTTGTTGCTACAAGCCCAATTATAATCTTTGCTAAATGATCCAATGCTTGGTCCGAATCTAATTGAGAAAGAAAGCAAATATATTGCTTCATTGCTTCCAACGGATCCTTTTAATCATGTAATGGAACTCAAATTTTTATTGAGTAGAGTTAATGCAGTCCTTGAAACCATAAGAGAGAAATTATGATTGATTAGATGGTTTGCCTTAATGAGGCACGCTACCTAAAGCAAAGGGAAGTAAAAGCAACTCATTTTTTAATTAATTTGTTCAAAGTTCACTTTAGTGCTTTTGTTTTCCTCTCTCTCATTTCTTTCCTCTCTATTCGGTCATATCACAGTAGCAACCATGAAAGCTAAAGCTAGCCGCCGAAGAGAAGAAGAAGTACGCCACAAGACCATCACAATATACAAACCAAAACTGTGAAAGCCTAAAAAAATGCATACCCAGTTTAGATGTGATATGATTGCATCGCGATGCCTAAGGACACGATCTAATAGATCGTTGTATCGAGTAGTTGGATCATAGTCTCTTACCATAAAGATGGCGGATGGCAAGAAAAAGAAAACTAAAAGTATGCTGTGGCTGAGATCCTCATCACATGTGGTAAGATTTGGTGAAGAGATCTTAGCTTCTCCATACCAAAAATGGTTGAAGAAGATATCGGTCAGAAAAAAAATCCTTGGAGGGATAGCTTGACTCTGATTCTGCTCAACCACCACAGGAGGTAGCTACAGTGGCTACGTGATGGAAGAGGTAGAGATTGGAGCAGATGAAGCTGTCATCATCAAGCATGCATCAAGGGCTAGGAGTTCATCTTGGAGTGCAAGACAAGATGGAAGGCTCGGATTGATGATTGTTGGTGACCAAGGAAGAACCAGAGGTAATTGCATGTTGGTCATTGCATTCGGTTACTTCACCTCTCTCTCTGGCCGAACCGGTTTGCATGAAGAAGAAGAAGATTAGCTTGGTTTGTTTGGTTTCAACCGTGGAGGCTTCTCCCTATAAGTAAGGGTGAACAGCCAGGGCTTGAAGCAAGGAGTGAGAGTGCAAGGCACAGAGTTCTCATAGCTACCTAAGCTAACAGTAGTTCTTCTCCTTCAATGTTCTTCATATTGTATTTTTCTGTTTAATTTTGTCTATTTTGAGTCTCACGGAAAAAGACAAACAGTGAGGTTTGTATGAAAAAGCCATAGAGCGGAAAAAGGCAGAGAGTGCAAAATTAAAAGAAAAAGCCATAGATGTCCTTAGAGTTCCTTTGTACATATGTGTTGTGTTTCATGATTCTGTGGGAATCTCCTTGCAAGTTGGGTTAGCACTTTGCAGTTGAAAGCTTGGCAGTAACCAAGTCAAGTTCAGGATTAGGGTTTAGTTTCTGGACTTGTCTCGGATAGGAAGGGTAGTTCCTAGGGAGAATTGATGTTTGTAATCAAGGATGATTATAGTGAAATTCCATCATTGTTGTGATGGAGACTGGATGTAGGCTGCACTGCACTTAGCAGCTGAACCAGGATATATCTTGGTGTAATCTTCTCTTTCTTCTACTCCATTTCTGTTTCTACTGCCCAAGAGATAAAACTGAAAAATATCTCGTGCCGGTTGACGAGACAAAAAAAAGTCTTGTGGATGGGTACGAGACAAAAGAAAAAGTCTCGTGGCTAGGTACGAGACAAAATGCAAAAAGTCTCCAGAAGTTGTTTCAAAGACCAGCAAGTGTTATTAAGTGAAAAAGGGGCTAAGATTCAACCCCTCTTCTCTTAGCCACTGAAAACCATCAATTGGTATCAGAGCTTGGTCCCAAAGAGATCAAGCTTTGCAGCTTGGAGAAAGATCCAGATGGAAGAAAATAGTGGCTCAACTCTGGTATCCTACAACCTGACCAAAGGACAGTCAAGCAACAGACCTCCTCTTTTCAATAGGAAAAACTACACCTATTGGAAGGAGAGAATGAAGATCTTTGTGCAAGCAGTAGATTATAGACTATGGAAGATCATCCTTGAGGGTCCTCAATTCCCAACCACCACAAGTGCTGAAGGAGTAGTTTCTCTTAAACCCGAAGCAAGCTGGACCGAAGAAGATAGAAAGAAGGTGGAGCTCAATGCCAAGGCTATCAACTTGCTCAACTGTGCTATCAACTTCGAGGAGTACCGACGGGTATCACGATGCACAACAGCAAAGAAAATCTGGGACAAACTTCAAATCACTCATGAAGGAACCACCATAGTAAAGAAGACAAGGATAGACATGTTGAACAGAGAATATGAAATGTTCTCAATGAAGGAAGGAGAGTCAATAGATGAAATGTTTGAAAGATTCAACATTATCATAGTTGGCTTGGATGCTATGGGGATTAAATATCCTGATTTTGTGCTTGTGAGAAGAGTCCTAAGATGTCTTACTAAAGAATGGGAAACCAAAGCCTTAATCATTTCTGAGAGTAGTGGTTTAGATTCCATGACATATGATGACTTGAGAGGAAACCTACTTGCTTTTGAAAACACTTATTTGAAAAAAGATTCAAAAAAGAAAGGAATTACTTTTACATCTGTTACTAACCCCCTGGATGATGAATCCAGTGATAATTCTTCTGAAAATGAATTTGTGTTGTTTGCCAAAAAATTTAGGAAAATGGTGAAGTTCAAGGAGAGAAGCAAGGGAAGCAGCTCTAGGAAACAAAGGAAAGATCTCAGCAAGGTGACATGTTACAATTGCAAAGAAACTGGGCATTTCAAATCAGATTGCCCTAAATTGAAGAAAGAAGAAAAGCCAAAGAAGGTAAAGAAGAAAGGGCTTATGGCTTCTTGGGAAGACTTAGAGAAGGATTCTGAAGATGATGAAGAATCCGAAACCAAGTCTCAACCTTGTCTTATGGTAGACCACATTGAACAGGTCGTCATTCCTAACCCTAACACTGAAGCTCTTCATCTTATGATAGATCATCTTTCTGAAAAAATAAGATGCTTTCTGCTGGATAATCAAGAACTTGAACAATAAATCACCATCCTTAAAGCTGAAAATAGTTTTCTCAAGGAAAAACTAAGGGAGGCCGAAACTGCTTGTAAACTTGTTGAAGAAAATAAGCAGTTAAAAGCCCGACTTAGAAGTTGTGAAAGTGATCATTCTGTTGTTGCATATGTAAACTATTTTAAGAAAAATGAAGAGTTGCTTAAAGAGGTCAAAAGGCTCAAAGAAGACTTAGCCAAGTTTACTCAAAGTTCTGAAAATCTGAATCAAATCTTAGCTAGTTAAAAACCTCTTTATGATAAAGCTGGTTTGGGCTACTATAAATCTGTTGAGAAACCTTATTTTGAAAATATTGCTTCATCTTCTAATGATACAAGGTTTCGAAACCCAACAAGCTTTAGCAAAACAGCAACTCCAAGGTTTTGTAGACTATGTAACCGAAATGGACACTTTCCCATTCAATGATTTTTTGGTGAAAGGATGATTGGTGATAAAGTTTATAAAGTTGTTTTTTATTATAATAGATTAGGACATAAGAGATGGTTTAACGTGAAAGGATCTAAGAAGATTTGAATACCTAAGGTCACTTGAGCTTGTTTTGTAGGTGTGCCTAGCATCCAAACGGAAGGAGAATATATGGTATATGGACAACGAATGTTCTAGGCATATGACCAAAAAAATAACCTTCTTCATAAAGCTTGATGAATATGATAGAGAATTTGTCACTTTCGGTGATGATGGTAAAGGAAAGATAGTGGCCATTGGAAAAGTTGGTAAAAGCTTTTCATCTTGTATTAATGATGTTCTCCTTGTAAATGGTTTGAAACATAATTTACTTAGTGTAAGCCAATTGTGTGATCTAGGATATGAAGTTATTTTTAGAAAGTTTGTGTGCTTAGTTGTTTGTGAAAAAATTGGGGATATTTTGTTTGAGGCTAAGAGGTGCAATAATGTATATGGATTGACTCTTGAGGACTTGAAAGAACAAAATGTAACATGTTTTACTTCTCTTGAATCTGAAAAATGGCTATGGCATAGAAAGTTGGGTCATGCTAGCATGTACCAAATTTCTAAGCTAGTTAAGAAAAATCTGGTTAGAAAAATTCCAAATATCAAATTTGATAAGGATCTTACTTGTGATGCTTGTCAATTAGGCAAACAAGTAAAATCCTCTTTTAAACCAAAAGATGGAATTTCAACCAAAAGGCCATTAGAGATGTTACACATTGATCTTTTTAGTCCAACAAGAACTCAAAGTTTAGGAGGTAAACACTATGGTCTAGTGGTGGTAGATGATTACTCTAGATTTAGTTGGGTACTTTTTTTTGCTCATAAAAATGATATTTTTCATGCTTTCTCAATCCTTTGCAAGAAAATTCAGAATGAAAAAGATTTAACAATTGCTCATTTGAGAAGTGATCACGAAAGAGAGTTTGAAAACCAAGACTTTGAAAAATTCTGTGATGACTTTGGAATTGCTCATAACTTTTCATGTCCTAGAACCCCTCAACAAAATGGGGTGGTTGAGAGAAGGAATAGAAGCCTTCAAGAGATGACTAGGGCCATGCTTTGTGAGGATGAGATTCCAAAATTTCTATGGGCTGAAGCTGTAAATACAACTTGTTACATTTTGAATAGGACCATTATTAGAAAAGGGTTGAAGAAAACTCCTTATGAGCTATGGAAAGGAACCCCTCCAAATCTTAAGTATTTCCATGTTTTTGGATGCAAATGCTTTGTACTTAATAATAAAGAAAACCTTGGTAAATTTGATCTAAAATCCTATGAAGGGATGTTTGTTGGATACTCTACCACTAGCAAGGCCTATAGAATTTACCTCAAGAAACATAAGACAATAGAGGAATCCATACATGTTACTTTTTGTGATTCTAATTTAATTCCTAGTACTGTGATAGATAATGATTCAGATTGTGAAGAAGTTGTCAACAAGGGAACAAGTGAAGAAAATCCCAAGTCTGCTCAAAATGAAGAATCAGCCAGTCCAGTTTTGTCTCGTCAGAATGGAGGAGACATTTCCATTTTGTCTCCTGAGCCAGCAGGAGAAACTGGAATAGAACAACCCACGGAAACTCATCAAAGCTCAACACCACTCCGAAAGCCTAGAGAATGGAAGTCCATGAGGGGTTATCCTCATGACTTTATCATTGGCAATCCTTCACAAGGAGTAACAACAAGATCCTCATCCAAAAGGCAATCCGAACCAAGCAACTTTTCCCTCTTGTCATAAATGGAACCCAACAATGTAAAACAAGCTCTTGAAGATCCATCATGGGTCAAAGCCATGCAAGAAGAGCTTGCTCAATTCGACAAGAATGAGGTTTGGACACTAGTACCTCATCCGGATGGTAAGAAAGTTACGGGTACTAAGTGGGTGTTCAAAAATAAATTAGGTGAGGATGGAAAAGTTGTTCGTAACAAGGCTAGATTAGTGGCCCAAGGTTACGACCAAGAAGAGGGTATAGATTTTGATGAGTCTTTTGCTCCGGTAACTAGAATGGAAGCAATTAGGTTGCTTCTTGCCTATGCTACCCACAAGGGTTTTAAAATGTTTCAAATGGATGTAAAATGTGTTTTTCTTAATGGCTTTATTGATAGAGAAGTGTTTGTGGCACAACCCCCCAGTTTTGAGGATAAAGAATTTTCAAATCATGTTTTCAAACTTTCAAAGGCTCTTTATGGCCTTAGACAAGCTCCAAGAGCTTGGTTTGAAAGGCTTAGTGCCTTCTTATTGGAAAATCAATTTTAAAGGGGAACCACCGACACTACCTTATTCATTAAAGCATCTAATGATGATATTCTCCTAGTTCAAGTTTATGTGGATGACATTGTGTTTGGTTCGGCCAATGAGTCCTTGTGTGAAGAGTTTGGAAAACTCATGACTAGTGAGTTTGAGATGAGTTTAATGGGAGAGCTAACTTTCTTTCTTGGCCTCCAAATTAAGCAAACTCCTAGTGGTACCTTTATTCACCAAGGAAAGTATGCACAAGAACTAATCAAAAAATTTGTCCTAGAAAGTTCCAAACCAATGGGAACACCAATGCATCCAAACACAAAACTTGAAAAGGATTATGATGGCAAAGATGTGGATGAAACAAGGTATAGAGGAATGATAGGTTCTCTTATGTACCTTACCTCCTCTAGACCGGATATAGTTCAAAGTGTGGGTGTATGCTCAAGGTTTCAATCTCACCCAAAAGAATCCCATCTTTCAGCCGTTAAGCGCATCATTAGATACATTAAGGGAACTAGTGAATATGGCTTGTGGTATCCTAAATCTGATGACTTTTGTGCAGTAGGGTTTTGTGATGCAGATTATGCGGGGGATAGGGTGGATAGAAGGAGCACCTCTGGCATGTGTTGCTTCCTTGGAAGCTCACTCAACATGTGGTCAAGCAAAAAGCAAGCCACAGTAGCTCTATCCACAGCTGAAGCTGAATATATTTCTGCATCTGCATGTTGTTCACAATTAATTTGGTTAAAAACGCAGTTGGAAGATTACAAATTAAAGATCAATAGTATACCCTTATTTTGTGATCATATGAGTGCTATAAACATTTCTAAAAATTCTGTTCTGCACTCAAGAACCAAGCACATTGAAATTAAATATCACTTTATTAGGGAATATGTGCAAAAGGGTACTATTGATATTCAATTTGTAAAATCTGAAGATCAACTTGCTGACATTTTTACAAAACCTCTCTGTGAAGACAGATTCTGCACTTTGAGAAAACGTTTGGGAATGATAGATTTAAACTCTATTGATAACTTGTAAAATTTTTTACTCTGTTCAGTTTTGTCTCGTAGGAAAGCACGAGATAAAAATAAGGATGTGTTGAAAGGGCTACAATCAAGGGGGAGACTGCGTAGATTTTTATTCTTTTGGGCCTCACCAAACCTCTTTGACCTCACTCTGATTGTTTTGTTAGTTTCACTTTGTGTAAATCAAAATTCTTTTTTTGTTGTCTCATCAAATCTTGTTGAAAGAGGATATTGTCAAATCAAATCTTTTCCCTCCTCTAATCCCTTGATTCTAGGAAACCACTTTTCAGTTTTATTTCAAATAAAATGTAACTCCCTTGGATAATAACCGCTCATTAATGGTCATTAAACTCCCTCCAATTCTCTCTCCACTCCACATTTAATGCGTCTCTAACCTCCCTCTTCCCTCCACCTAATTCGGCTCTCTTCATCTCTCCATCTTCCACTCTTCTATTTTCTTTATCATGAAAAAGAAAATCGCCCCTAGAAAAAGTGAAAGGATCCTCTTCTCTCAAAAACCTTCCACACCTCAAACTCACACCCATATACATATCTATTCTACCTCTTCATCTTCTCCCTCACCACCATCCAAACACACAGACACCATGAGGAGGAAAGTAATAGCAACAAAGACATCTTCAAGGAAAAAGGAGAAGGTTCCTGTGGCTGAAGAAGAAGAATCACACACTTCACCCCTTCTATCACTGCCGCAATCACCACCAAAGAAGACCACACCTGGACACAGTACCCAGAAGACAAAAGGGTTCGCGTTGCATAACACCAGGGAGCCAGCAAATTTGGAGTCATTGGATTTCAAGAACAAGTTCAACAAATCACATTCTCATTTTGATCCGGCCAGGTTCAACTCATGTGCCTCTTATGAGTTCCATAAGGAGGTTTTGGAAAAAACGCCACCTTTGTGCCACCTATCTCGTCAATCTCAACTCACTCACAAACAAAGGGATTAATGTTTCTCCTCTATTTGAACTCCTTCAATGGACACCACTATTCCATGTTCAGAAACTGGTCTACCCCAGTTTGGTACGTGAGTTCTATGCCAACATGCGGCTGATAGATGGCACCATCCACTCCTATGTCAAGAAGGTTTACATGACCCTGAATTCTGAAACTATTAGAACTTCCCTAGGCTATACGGATGTAGGGCCAATAGCTTATATGACTGAGAAGTGGGAATCCCAGGTTGGAGTCACCTACAAAATTGCCCTGCAACATATTTGTGAAAATCTGTCTGGCTTGGATGGCACAACTCCGACTCACAAGGCGCTCGGCCCTACAAACTCTCTGCTTCATAGGATCATCACTCATATCCTAACCCTTCAAAGTGGTTCCCATAACAGAGTAACCGTTTCTGACTCTCTCATATTTTTTTCTCTTATTACATCTACTCCTATCTCATTTGGTTACCTTATGATAAGACACATGTGGGAATCAGTTAAGAGTACCAAAAAGGTGAATCTGCCTTATGGCATGTTTTTAACAAGTATTTTTGAATATTTAAAATTGATCTCCTAAATGAAGCTGTAGAAAATAAGGTATCTATGATCAAAGGAGGAGGAGCTATGAAGGGAACAAAGGGGAAGAAATCAGCAGCCTCGGATAGTGAGTTTGAGAGTCGGCCTGAGTTCTCCAAGACAACCGAATCAAGCAAAGAAATCCTCACCGAATTCTCAAACATGTCAGAACTAATGGTACAATCCTATAAGGCGTCCTGCAAGCAAGCCTATGAAAATGAGAGGGCTTGGATGAGGTGCAAAGATAGGGTGAGTCTGATGTTACAAAGCTTTGAGGAGGAGTTGGGTACTGCTAGTGAAGAAGAGGCTGATGAATCTGAGTTTCACTTATCTGATGATTAATCCTTGTTTCTTTTCTTTTCGCTGATATTTGGCTTGTTACGGCTCAATCTAAAACTGTAGTAGTTTATTTTGGTTCTGTAGACACATGACACTGTGAAACACTCTTGACATCTTGGGTATATTTTGGATATTCTGTTTTCTATGTCATCTTTTGCAGGTGCCCCTTGATGCCAAAAGGGGGAGAAATGGCTCTGAAAATTGAAATTGAAAAACAGGGGATGAAGATTGAGAAAACAGGGGATGAAATCCTTATGGATTTATGATCACCCTTGTTATAAATTGTTTTCTGTTTTGTTGGTATATGCTTGTGATGCATTTGATTTATTTGATGTTTGCTGTTTTGGATTAAGGAATATTTTTGGCAGCTTCTTTAAACTGTGATACAAAAATAAAGATTGATAGTTGCTATGGTTTGAGATGATCATGCTTGATCAGAAAGATTTTCCTTGCTATGATTAATTTGCTCTGATTTGTTAATTGAAAAATTCTTTCAAAATAGCTTGAACAGCAGCTTCTAGAAACATCAATTTTTTGTATGTGTTTGAGCAGAAAATCAGTTTATGATAACAAATGAGTTTTGATTATCAAACCAATTCTGCTAATAAATCAAGCATTCAACATTCCAAAATTTAAAATGTTGAATAACATAGTTGCCTTAAGCTTGATTTTTAAAGTTATAGGTTTAATACTTCCCTTGGTGAAATAGCATACATTAAGGGGGAGCCTTGTGACAATTGGAAAGGGAGAGAAATACCAATCTTCAAAGGGAGTACTCAATACTCAATACTCTAATCTCTTTCCATTTCAATTTTAATAATGTTTGTCACCAAGGGGGAGATTGATGAGTTTGGAAAACTCTAAATTTAATTTGATGATGAACAAACATTATTAATATTTAAGTTACAAAATTGTTAATTTGATTTTAAATCATATGTATTGATTGACAATTTTGTTGGTGCAGATTTTTGCATATGAGCCGAACAGAAAATAAAAGTGCTGCAAGCACAATTATATTGAAAATACATTCAGCATTGATACAAAATTAATTTGATCCTTATGGCTGAATAGTTGTTGTGTTATTTGGGTCAAAATTTGTGATACAAGCCCAATTGAAATTCTTGCTCCAAGACCATTAAAGTTGGTCCGAAATCAAAAGGAATTGGGCCAGATTAGATTTTTGTTGCTACAAGCCCAATTATAATATTTGCTAAATAATCCAATACTTGGTCCGAATCTAATTGAGAAAGAAAGAAAATGTTTTGCTTCATTGCTTCCAACGGATCCTTTTAATCATGTGATGGAACTCAAATTTTTATTGAGTAGAGTTAATGCAGTCCTTGGAACCATGAAAGAGAAATTATGATTGATTAGATGGTTTGCCTTAACGAGGCACGCTACCTAAAGCAAAGGGAAGTAAAAGTAACTCATTTTTTAATTAATTTGTTCAAAGTTCACTTTAGTGCTTTTCTTTTCCTCTCTCTCATTTCTTTTCTCTCTATTCGGTCATATCACAGTAACAACCATGGAAGCTAAAGCTAGCCACCGAAGAGAAGAAGAAGCACGCTACAAGACCATCACAATGATGGCAAGAAAAAGAAAACTAAAAGTATGCTGTGGTTGAGATCCTCATCACTTGTGGTAAGATTTGGTGAAGAGATCTTAGCTTCTCCATACCAAAAATGGTTGAAGAAGATATCGGTCAAAGAAGAAGATCTTTGGAGGGATAGCTTGACTCTGATTCTGCTCAACCACCACAGGAGGTAGCTACAGTGGCTACGTGATGGAAGAGGCAGAGATTGGAGCAGATGAAGTTGTCATCATCAAGCATGCATCAAGGGCTAGGAGTTCATCTTGGAGTGCAAGACAAGATGGAAGGCTCGGATTGATGATTGTTGGTGACCAAGAAAGAACCAGAGGTAATTGCATGTTGGTCATTGCATTCGGTTACTTTACCTCTCTCTCTGGCCGAACCGGTTTGCATGAAGAAGAAGAAGATTAGCTTGGTTTGTTTGGTTTCAACCGTGGAGGCTTCTCCCTATAAGTAAAGGTGAACATCCAGGGCTTGAATCAAGGAGTGAGAGTGCAAGACACAGAGTTCTCATAGCTACCTAAGCTAACAGTAGTTCTTCTCCTTCAATGTTCTTCGTATTGTATTTTTCTGTTTAATTTTGTCTGTCTTGAGTCTCATGGAAAAAGACAAACAGTGAGGTTTGTATGAAAAAACCATAGAGTGAAAAAGGCAAAGAGTGCAAAATTAAAAGAAAAAGCCATAGATGTCCTTAGAGTTCCTTTGTACATCTGTGTTGTGTTTCATGATTTTGTGGGAATCCTCTTGCAAGTTGGGTTAGCACTTTGCAGTTGAAAGCTTGGCAGTAACCAAGTCAAGTTCAAGATTGGGGTTTAATTTCTAGACTTGTCTCGGATAGGAAAGGTAGTTCCTAGGGAGAATTGGTGTTTGTAATCAAGGATGATTATAGTGAAATTCCATCATTGTTGTGATGGAGACTGGATGTAGGCTGCACTGCACTTAGCAGCTGAACCAGGATATATCTTGGTGTAATCTTCTCTTTCTTATATTCTATTTCTGTTTCTGCTGCCCAAGAGATAAAACTGAAAAATATCCCGTGCCGGTTGACGAGACAAAAGGAAAAGTCTCGTGGCTGGGTATGAGACAAAAGAAAACGTCTCGTGGCTGGGTACGAGAGAAAATGCAAAAAGTCTCCGGAAGTTGTTTCAAAGACCAGCAAGTGTTATTAAGTGAAAAGGGGCTAAGATTCAACCCCCTTCTCTTGGCCACTGAAAACCATCAGTACTAAATTGGTTCTCTATGTTTGGGCGTAATTCTGTTTTGATCCTTAAGGTTTAAAGTGTCTTATTTAAATCCAAAAAAGTTTTATTTAGCATCAATTTAATCCTACAGTGAGGTCAAAGTTAAATAATTAATGGAATGTCCTACATAACAATAGTACAAGAACAAAATCAATAATCTGGAAAACAAGTACAAGCTCTAGAGGCACAAAATCAACCGTTGATGTATCAATACATTTATTTATCATTCTCTTTAGTGCAATAGAAAATATTTTATTTATATTATAAGAAAAATAATAAATAAATGTATTGATGCATCAACGGTTGATTTTGTACCTCTAGAGCTTGTACTTGTTCTCCAGATTATCGATTTTGTTTTTGTACTATTATTATGTTGGACATTCCGTTAATTATTTAAGTTTGACCTCACTGTGGGACTAAATTGATGCTAAATGAAACTTTTCTAAATTTAAATAGGACACTTTAAACCTTAAAAACTAAAACAAAATTACGTCCAAACATAGAACCAATTTAGTACTTTACCCTCTCTATAAATATTAAGAAGTTTTGTTGCTTATCTTTAGAAATATTTTAATAATTGTAGTCTTCCTAATTGTCAACATATAGTGTCGGCTGAATAATGGAAATGACCAATACATACCATTAATATACACTGAAAAAAAAAAATAAAGAATCGCAAAATATAATATTTTTTAATGAAAATAAAATAAAGTAAAAGAATATAATATATTATATTTTAAATTAAGGACTAAAATTATATTTAAACTCAAAAATAAAAAGTACCACTTGAAATTAAAAAAATACCAAATTTTGGTCAACGAATCCAAACGTCCTATTAATTGAATTCATGATGTGTGGTGTTAATTTTTAAGAATTTTTATTACTTATATTTAAAATTTATCATCCATGTATGTATAATTATCTTATAAGGCGATCGATTATGATATATTCCTACAACTTTGATTAATATTTTTCGTAACAATATCAATGCTTATTACATTATAAACTGGGTTTTCAGTCATCTATCTAAGTATCTATTCTATTGTCCAAGTACGTCCATTTTCATCATAGCGCAACGTGAAGCAGAGACATCAAGAATAAACATATTTTACATCTAAAAATAAATATTGATCATTATAAATATAAATATACAAGTATATAACTTATATAAAAATATAGATAAAATTTAAATGTTTTTAAAAATTATAAAACAAAAATTTATTATCTAAAAATAGACATATAAAGCTATTAAAAAACTATAACTAAAATATTTTTATAAATCATATATGTTTATTTTTCTATAATTAATATTTAATTTTCTGTATAAAATATATTTTTTAACAAAGTAAATACAAGGTGTACATAAAAAATTGTCTTAATATATATATTATATAGTCAAAAATAATATAAGCCGCCGTGCCTTGCTTAGTTGCTAGTCAAAGTCAGAAATAGACGTGTTTATATTACTAATTTTATATTATTCAATTTCTGATAGGGTTGTCAAGGGGATATAGCTCGGCCCGATGAGACCTGATTTAGTTAAATTTGTTTAAGTTTGTTTTATTTATTGATTATAATTTTTTAGTTTGAGTTGTTTATTATTAATTGGATAAATTAAGTGTTTGTTTGGTCGTCATTAAATTGATAAAAAATTATTTTTTAATTAAATTTTTTTTTATTATTTAGTGTGTTTGACAAATTTCTAATAGTAAAAGTAAAAGTATTAGAAAAAGATATTTTTTTAAAAAACTACAATTTATATTTTTTTAAAGTTTTTTTCTTAAAAAAAGATGTTTTTTACATAACAAATGAATAAAAATATACTTTTATCTTATTTTATCTATACATAATTGATAGATAAAAAAATCTTTTTACATGAGATATCTAAACATAAAATCACTTTTATTTTTATAAAAAATCTTTTTCAAAAATAACACCTAAATAAACTCTAAATGAATTAATCTATCTATCTATCTTTTTATTTTATTTAAAAAAAAATATTTTAGTAAATTGTTTTTAGGTTAAAAATATTAATTTCTATTTTTAAAAAATACAAAAAAAATAGATAATCATATTTTTTTAAGTTAATCAGACTTAACTTGTTTTACTTAAAATTTAAACGAATTTAATGTTAAAAATAAAATTCGTCTATTTAGATAGATGAATAAACTTACTCTATAAATTTAATCCATTTTAGTAGTCTTGAATTTTAATGAGTTGATCTATTGTACCATTTTCTCTATTTATAAGAAAATTAGAAAACTTATGAGAGAAGTAGTTTTAATGCAAAAATTTTTTTTTTCCGATTTTTAACTATTTATTCAAAAGATAAATTTTTTTTATAATTTAAATATTTTTATTTGATTTTTTGTTACTTAAATAATTTTTGTTATTACTTTAAGCAGATCATTGTTTATATGAATTATTTAAACTAATAATAAAAAATGTTTAAACCAATTACTTGAAGATTAGAAATTAATTAAAAAAATTATATTATAAAAAATACTTTATCTTTAATTTCGAGCACAAAAGTTAAATATTTTTATTTGATTTTTTGTTACTTAAATAATTTTTGTTATTACTTTAAGCAGATCATTGTTTATATGAATTATTTAAACTAATAATAAAAAATGTTTAAACCAATTACTTGAAGATTAGAAATTAATTAAAAAAATTATATTATAAAAAATACTTTATCTTTAATTTCGAGCACAAAACTTATCCTCCACATGGAAAAATTAATACATTAAAATAGAGAGATTAGACAAAATCGACTGGCCAAAAATAATACAAGAAAAAAGAAAAAGTAGGCAATCTAAATTCAACAAGCGTTAGCTGGGATAGTCGTTAACAGATAGAAAGGATCTGTGCATGATAATTAATTAATTGCCAAGTCAGTGTCAGTAATTATGGCAAATATATAAAATAAATTTTTTCTATACTTAATTATGTTATTTCGTAGGTTGAATTGATATTTACATAATATTATTAAATAAATAGGAGAAAATCACTACAAGAAAAAGCGTGTTTATCGACGGCAAAAATCGACGGTTATTTCTGCGGTCGATAATTTTCGACGGCCTGCTGTCGATATTACTAAAAAAAATAATTAAAAATAAAAATATTAAAATTGACGGCCTAGTCTCGATATTTTTATAATGCATTAATTTATTTCCCTATTATCGTCATATTATAGGCGAACCAGAAGTCGAAAATAAAATCGACGAATATGGCGTCGATTTTATTATTTTAAATATCGACAATTTTGCCATCGATAAATTTGAACGGTCTAGATTACTTTCTAAAATGGAATGAACAGTCTAAATTTAATCTATATAATAGACGCTATATGTGTTGTTTTTTTTTATATTAAAATCGACGAATATGGCGTCTATTTTATTATTTAAAATATCGACATCTTTGTCGTCGATAAATTTGAACGGTCTTGATTGCTTTCTAAAATGTAATGGACGATGTAAATTTAATCATAGACGCTATATGTGTTGTTGTTTTTAATTAAAATCAACAAATATGCCATCCATTTTTATCACTAAAAAACATGTTCTCGCATCAGCTCCCGCTTCCAAAGTTCAGAAACGCAAAATTCCCCAAATTTAAGCTAGGTATTCTTCAAGCTAGGTATCCTTTGGTTGACTTCGCTTCCTCTTCACCACCGCCTCCGTCCGACACCACCACCGGCGACCACCATCGCCTACCCTCTCTCTCTTCCTTCTTCTCTTTCTTCCCCATTTTTCCATTTCTTCGTTCCTGCGTGCGACACCCCTGTTCGTGGAGTCACCCTCTGTCCGCGTCTTCAAGCACAGACAAGCAACCACCAGCGGCGGCGACCTTCTGTGCCACCGCGACATCACCACCACCCCACCGCCTCTCCTTTCATCAATGCAGGGTCCCTTCCCCTGTTCCCTGTCTTTCTTTTCTTTATTTTCACTGCTTTTTAATTCTATTTTTAGAAATTTTGGTTAGGCTTAGGTTTGTTAAAACTTGTGTTTCTGGATTGAAATTATTGTTGGCTGTATCTTTCTAAAATTATTGGGTTGAATGCTGCTTAGATTGAACTGAAATTTACTATTTTGAACTCTGCACACCACATGTTCGGAGAAATGTCTGAATGAAATTTTTTATTTAATTTCTATGTCTGATCAGCATAGGCTTTACATTATGGAACACTTAGCTTAATTAAAGTAAATGTAATATTGCTGGTGGCTTATGTAAGCTAAAGTTTCTTTTGAAAGTTTTCAACACTTTGATAAGTAAGCGTGGATAACTTATTAGGACATATACCAAACAAACAAAGGCGAGTGACCTAAAAATTTGATTTATGTGAACTTCTTTCTAACAAATAATTGGTATAATGTATGCACAACTAACTTGTATTGTGCCTTGGTATTCTGTTGTATTTGTATTGTGTCTTGGTCCTTTTGGGGTTATAGTGACTAAAATATTTTTTTTCTGACAACTAATTTGCATGTCTTTAGGTTTGTATTTTGTTAGAACAAAACAAATAAATAAAAGATAGAAAGTAAAATCCGATCCATGAAAAAGAAATCATTCAATAAACCTAGAAAGTATATATTTCATCATTTAAAAGCATTGATAAGAACTAAAAAGGTTATCGGTTTAACAACATGGAGCAGTTTATTTTCTCTTTGTAGCTTAAACATGTAATGAGTTAATGAGATAATTTCATTGTGATTTTAGAATTTGTATATGTGAACATTTGGATACATTCTTTCTTCGCAGCCACTCTTTTGGTGTTAGTTGTAAGTCTTGATCATTATAGTCTGTGAACTTTTCTTACACTCTAATTCATCAGAAGTCAGAACATGATTTTTGCTTATGTCTTTTGTAGATAGATTTAGCAACATCTGGTAAAGGAGGAATTGGAACTTTCATTGGTATATGTGCAGTAAGTGGTGCATTTGGAATAGCAGATGCTCATGTCCAAGGTGAAATGGTGGGAGACCTTTCATATATGCATCCTGAGTTGCTTCAGGTCAGCATCACCATTGCAAAATTGCTCTCTATAACTTTCCTCACAATGTTACTTTCTTTTTTTAACCGACAAAAATTTTCTTCTCTAAACAAATTTGTGTCTCTGAATGTGTTGAATAATCCCATTAACCCCTGCATGCTTTTTTATGTGGTGTGATTTTGTTGTAGTCTTTCCTTGCTGGTGGAGCAGCATCAGATGCATTAACTTCTGCTTTGAGGTTAGTTACAAAAGCTGCATTTGAGAACTCCAAAGATGGTCTTCGCAAAGGAGCACGTAAGTTCCAACTAACATAACTTCTCTGGAACATAAAAATTTAGTTAAACTACTAATCACTGATCACGCTTTCTTTCTTTTTTATTGATTCTTTGATTTGCAGTTCTGTTCTTTGCCATAACAACATTCTTTGAGCTTCTTTGTGTCATTCTCTATGCATTTGTGTTTTCCAAAGTACCAATTGTGAAGTATTACCGATCAAAAGCAGCATCAGAAGGAGCAAAAACTGTTTTAGCTGATCTTGCAGCCGTTGTCATCCAGACCTCATCTGTAGTCCACTTTTTCTTTTCTTTTCTTTTCAATTCCAACATGGTTTTAAATTGCAGTTGCTACCGCAATTAGTGCTACATCAGCAATGTCATTTCATTTTAAGCTTGCCTCATCTTAAGGATGGATTTTGTTACTAGAGGATATGTCATTTCATTTTAATATTTCTTAGAAGTAATTTAATCTTAGCTTATTTCTATATTTTCTCTTCAGGTTTACAGCCAATCTTATCAATGGTTTCCATACTCCAGAAGGCGCAGAGCTAGCTAAGTGAGCATTTAGGGCTTTGAACAGCAGTGTTTCCACTTTTATTGGCATATTTTTTCCTAATTTCTTCTTGATCTTTTCATTTTTAGGAAGCAAGTATCAAAGCTGGGAATATTTTTCTCCATTAGCCTCTTATGGAGTTTCTTCCAATAGTTTTTCACTGCTGGTGATGATTGCGGATTTTCAAGCTTTCCTACATTTGGTCTACAGGCCTATAAGAACAAGTATGTGACTCACTCTATATCTTGTTGATGAATCAAAGTATCAAACAGAAGAAGTGTTTAAAACACTTATTTCAATAAAGGACATGTAAATATATTCGCAAAACCTATATCCTCTAAAAAATATGCTTCTTGAATGTCAAATATTAGCCAACTTTGTATTGTAATAATAATAAACCAATAAAAGAAAAACTAAGATGAAGCATTTCACCTTCTAGTGTTAGTCTTAACTTGATGGGGTAGCACTTATTGATCTGAATGAAATAATGCCATTTTTTATTAATTGTTTATTATTATATAATAATATATTTGTACTTTGTTTTTCATTTTCTTTAACCACTTGCTTATCTATTTGTTATTTTCTTGTGCATAACAGGTTCTACTTTGATTTTTCCGCTACTTATGTTGGGGTTGGGATGATTTGCCTATATATAATTAATGTATCCCTGCTGATTGGTGAAATTCTCTCATGGGGTGTCATGTGGCCACTCATTGCTAATAAAAAAAGGTGATTGGTATGATGCAAAACTTAAGCCAAGCAGCTTAGAGGGCCTTCAAGGTTACAAGGCAAGTCATCCTTTACCACTCAATTTTCATTATGTTCCGTATTTTGTAACATATAACCTTTAGGTTAATTAAACGCTAATTGATTAAACGTTAACCTTTGATTTTTCTGTTCTAACTGGACAACATATGCTGAGCCCTAGGCAAAGAAGGCTAAAAAAGATCGTTAATGGTGGATGGTGTGGGTGGAAGAAAGCTGTTGATAGCAAGGGAAAGAATTTTTTCTTGCATGTTTTATAATCTCCTTCTACCACAGAGGCCTAACATAGTTTGATAGGATCATTTTCATGGAGGGTAACAGTTCCTAGTTTGTACCAATTTTCTTGCAATAGAATGGTAGTTTTTCATAGTTGGAATTTGATAGTTCAGTTAATTAGTTGACTTACTTTTGGGTTGGTGTTTGTAATTGGCTATGACTGTAGTCTATTATATAGGATTTATCGCTGTTATCTATTTGAGTTATTTGGACAAGTAAATGATGCCAGCAAAGGGTATTCCAAGATAATTAGAGTATTATTTTATCATCTTATTAACCTTTTTACTTTAGAGGAATTTGATCCTTCAACTATAATAGTTAATTTTTGTAATAATGATTCTTTTAAAGTTTTGTAGTTTAATATTTTAGTGCTTTCGTTAAGAATTAAATTGACTAATAAAAAAGGGCTACTGTGAAAATTTATCTTGTCTTAAATCTTTATGTTAGAGGGTTATTTATTATTTTGATAAGTTTGTAAACTCATTATTTAATATTTAGTATAAATTTTATTTTTATATTTAAAAATTTATTTGTCTTGTTATCTAATATTCTGTATAAATTTTATTTTTATATTTAAAAATTTATTTGTATTAACCGTTTACTATTTTTCAAATAAAAAATAATGAAAACATATAACTATTAAAATCGACGGCAAAGTTGTCGCTTTTATAAGTTATCTAAATAATTAAATCGACGGCAACTGTGTCGATTTTATTCAATCACATATCGACGGCGTTGTCGTCGATTTTATTAAACATATTATTGACAAAAGTGTTGTTGATTTTATTGAGTTAAATATCGACACAAAGGCTGTCGATTTTATTGAATCAATTATCGACAAAGAAGACGTCGATTTTAAATTATAATATCGACGGCAATGTTGTCGATTTTATTAAGAATGTAAAATTCTCACACCCATATTACAGACGGAACAAACGTCGATTTTATTAAATTATTATCGACGGCCATGAAAACCGTCGATTTTATTAGCATTTTGAAAAATGTCGAATTTCAATATTATCGACGGCTTAGCCGTCAATTTGGCCGTCGATTTTAACGACGTTTCTTGTAGTGAATGATGTACCCTTCTTTTCCGAGACATTTAAATGATGTTTCACTCTGTATTATTTTTAAATTGTAAAATTTATAAAAATTAAAAAGAATATTAGAGAATCATCAAAATTCATTATTTTTAGTTATCAATTAGTTATCAATGTTTAAAAATATAAAATAAAATATGTTGTTAAATTACTAAAGAAAAAGAATTAAACTAAAAGAATTAATTAAATTGATGATTAAGTGATGATTAAAAATAATAAATTTTAAAAGTTTTCTAATATTTTTTAAAAATTAAATAACATATTCTCTAGTTTATTTAAATAAAATACTATTCAATAATTATTATTATTTTAGTAAAAATTATTTGATTGATTAAAAAATAATAATATAAAATATATATTTAATATTATTGTAATAAATATATAATTTATTAAATAATCATCATTAATTTATATACATAATTATAATTATTATTGAAGAGTATTTTAATTATATTAATTAAAATGTATGTTATTTAATATTTGTAAAAAAAAATGTACATTTTAATAATAAAAAAAATAGAGTGTCATTTAAGCATTTTGAGAGTGTCTCCTACTTATTATATAATAAAATATATGTAATATATAATTAAATACAGTTTTATAAAATATACGTCCATGAACCATGATGATGATTATTGGAGCAAGGTTTCATGGTCAATACAGAGCTCCGTGCTGATGCATGATGTTTGTCTTAATCTATGAGAGGATATTATTAACTAATTGTCCCAAGACAAATTAATCACACTACATATACCAACAAACACATAAAGCTCCAATGGTGGGGACAAATCCATAGCAATTAAATTAAAAGACAAGATTGAACCTTAAGACATTGTCTCCATTCACTAGTAGTAGATGCTAATAATCCCAAGTCCCAACTACATACATTTTTAATCATCAATAATAATGATCATTAAGAACCATTTCTTCATGTCCATGATCATGTTCACATTCATCATGGTTCATTTTCTTTTCAGTGTTGTTCATGCTCAAAACAACGATGAAGACATGGCACCCGAGATGTCTGATACACTGCATCCAAGCAAGGCTCTTGTTATATCGGTCCTCACCGTAATCTTCACCATAACATTCTTCTTACTCGCATATGTTCGTTTCTGCAGATTCAATCCAGTTGTTGGGATGTCATATCCGAATCCCAACAACATTCAAGGTCATATCGGGTCAAGATTCTCCGGAATCAACAGGGAACTCGTCGAAAAACTCCCCTTCTTCAGATTCTCTTCTCTCAAGGGCTCCAAAGAAGGTCTAGAATGTACAGTTTGCCTCTCGAAATTCGAGGATTCCGAGGTCCTCAGGCTACTCCCAAAGTGCCAACACGCTTTCCACATTAATTGTATTGACAAGTGGCTCGAAAGCCACTCGACTTGTCCTCTTTGCAGGTACAGGGTGGAACCCGGAGACATCAAGAGTAACGTGCGCTCTCTTAGCTTTGGGTCCCTCCGAGTACCTTCAAATTTAACGGAAGAACCAAACCTCGAGATCTACATCCAAAGGGAACCATCACATCGACGGTCATCAAGATTTGGCTTCTTGGAATTCAGCAAGAGCAAGAAACAAGGAGAAGAAGGTGGTAGTGGTAGTAATAGTAATAATAACAATGATATGAATAAGAATAACCACAAGTTCAACCACAGAATAGTGGTATCTGACGTTGTAACAAGAAGTAGGTGGAGCGATCTAAACTCTTCGGATTTGCTATCTTTGAGCATGGAGATGCTCAACGATGCTTCCAGCGCGAGATTCTCACCGGAAAAGATTGTTCAAGGGGAATATTCAGTTAGTGTTGATGATGAAGACGAGAATTCATTCACAGCACTGAATAGTAGTAACAAGAACAAGGATTGTGGGAAGAAGAGATCAATGTCTGAGATTGCAAATGTTCCGAGATTTGCAGAGATCATGACGATGAAAAAGCAGAACAGTAGTAGTAGTGGTGTTGGAAGGGAAGAAGAGAGGTTCTTGAGGATTTGGATGCCGATTGCTCGTAGAACGGTTCAGTGGTTTGCAAGAAGACAAAGAAACTACTATGATGGTGGTGATCAATTAAGTAGGCACAAACATTTAGGATCAAATGTTTGATCAATGGTATTGTTGTTGTTGTAATAGAACTAGAACGTAAACAAGTGTATACTTTGATTTTGTGTCGGTGTAATTAGAAAAAAATATCATATTAAACTATAATCCCAGAAAAGCATAGAAAAGTGAAATTTAATAGCGTCCCGAATGAAATTAACGATAATATCATTATTTCGTTTCTTGCTGACTATAATTTTATTAAATTATATTATTATTATTGTTCCTAAGGTTACCTGAAACGCTGAGTCGGGTTTGAACGTGGAGTTTGGATTTCCTTTGGGTGGCAGTATCTGACTTGTTAGTGTCGAGGTGCCGCCTGTTTCGAGTTCCTCGAGAGGAGGTTGGGGGTAAGGGTGGCAACGGGGTGGGTTTATGCTCTATCCGACCTCGTCCCGCTGTACAACACTCTGCATAGAACCCGTCCCGTTTCTACCCGCGAGTAGTAAAACGTTGAACCCTAACCCGTCCCTGCGATTACCCGTCCCGCTCCTACTCGCCCCTATAATTATTAAAATCCAATAAATAAAATTAAATTTCAAAATTTATATAACTATCATCACATACATAACATAAATTAAAGTAATTACCCGCCCCGCCCCGCCCCGCTAAAAACCCGCCTCGGTGCGGGGCGGATAATTACTCACCCCAAGTGGGTAGGGGCGGGGTGGGTACCTACGGGTTCGGGTGGTATTGCCATCCCTAGTTGGGGGTGGTACCTGCAAGAGATTCCGATGCTTAAGTAGCAATGACTTTAGGCAGGTTTTTAGTAGTGTAGAACGTAAGTTATACCTGGGGGCTCCAGTGTATTTATAGTAGAGAGTGGTAACCTCCCTGAGGGTGATAATCTTATCTTATCTTATATTTTTGGGAGTTTGTTGAGATCTTATCTTCTTTGTCACTGCATTTCTAGAAGCGGTGATCTTATCTTGATCCCTTCTAAGTGGTGTCCGACCTTTTAGAAGAGGTCGGCTAGAGTTTGGAAGGCCTTCTCAAGAGGTCGGCCCTTTCGCCATACTGAGTTCCAAGTAAGAGCTCGGGACAGGGTATGAATAGTGCCCCTGCTCGAGTTTCGACCTTTTTGTAGGTCGTGTTCGAGCATGAGTGACTTCGTCTTTGTTGGATTTTTCCCTTGAGGTAGTTCGGGCCGGTGACCTTTCGTTGATTTTTGAAATTTGAAACGTTACTCTGCTTTAAATACGGAGCTTAGTTTGGCGCGACAGTTTCCTCGATTCCTGCGAGCGCTTTTAAGGCCTATTGATTAGGTTTTTTATTCCTTCGCTGTTTCATTCCTTCGGCGCTTATAAAAGTTTTGGCGCCTCTTCTTCTTTCTTTTCTTCTTTTTCCTTTCCGCGATGCCTGTTCTTTTCATTTCTTTTCAAGTTTCTCTCCTTACTGCCGTTCGACTGCGCCTTGTGCCCAAGAATTTCTTTTTCCTGGAGTTTTCCTTTTCGGAGAGGGACATTCGTTTCACCGCTGTTTAACGCACTCTTTCTTTCAGCTCCCCTTCAGGTAGGTACTTCACCTTTTGTTTTGTTTACTTGCTTCTTAATAGTAGCTTCTGGTAGATGATCGGCTGAATTTTCACCTTACTTTGTCGTTGGTGGACACTAGTACTGTGTTCTTGTTCTGTTTGATTCCATTTTTGACAGCAGCGTAGTTTATTTGGAAAAGGATTTTTTTTTGCTTGGCTATTTCTCGTAATTTGTTTAGCAGTAATTTTTGTTCCTTTTAGGACTGTTGTGTCTTTTGGGAATAACATGCTTGGTTCTTGGTGGTTTTCATTTTTCTTTCATGGGGTTCCTGCGCAAGACAAAGAAGACCGTGGCTGCCCAAAACCTACAAAGAAGGGAGCTGGTGAGGGCTCTTCTCAACTTCCTCCTAAGAAGCCGAGTTCGGGTCCTCAGAGTTAGAGGAAGATCATCCCTACTCCTGGCGTTCATTTGATCCCTCTTGATCCCCCTATGACGAGCTCGGGCGCGCCTCCATCTCCGACCACTTCGGGTCCTGCCCCTAAGAAGCAAAAGACTATTGGGGGACTGGGAATTAACAATAAAGATTTTGATGGGTTCGCCTGGAGTGAGGAGCATATTCTGCCTTACAGCTTTACCTCTACCGATGATGTGTCTATCCTCAACCATGTTCAGTACATAGCTCGGAATTGCATTTGGATGGCTGGTTTGAGCAGAACCATTGCCAAAGAGTTTAAGAAGTCTCCTATCAGTGCTACCGAGGCATTTCTGGAGGCTGCCCGGGCTGATGTGGAGAGGTTGAATGACTTAAAGGCTAAATGGGAAGAAAAAAGCGCTAAGTTGGAGTCAGATCTGGAGAAGGAAAAAGCTCGGGCAACCAAGGCGGAGGCGGCGTCGAAGTTGGCAGAGGAGATGAAGAAAAGGGCTGAAGAGAGCTACTCTCGTACTTATTGGGAGTTGTTTGATGCGAAGGAGAAGCTTCAATCAGCCTATGATGACTATGCTGAGCTTCAGGGCCACCCGGTGAAGGGGATGGCCGAAATGTATGAAAATCTGAAGGGTCAAGTCCATGTCCTGGCTCCTCAACTTATCTTGCACATATTCATTGAAATTGCATGATTTTGTGAATGTCCTTCTAATTGTGCTTAATTGTTAAAAAAAATACTTTTTGTACTTTAAATTGTCAAATTTAATTCACTTTTATTCCGTTCGATACTTTGATATGTTTATTTAAGTGATGTAAGTTTTAGAAGGTAATGATGGCTTAGGAAGTTAAAGAAAAAGCATGCAAAAGTAGAAGATTCATGAAGAAATGAAGACTGAAAATTCTCCAAGTTGTGCGTACGCATGACTCCAGGCACGTGACTCACTTGAACAAACACATAGCTGGCAATTTCAAGCTCATGTTGGGTCTAATCGAACTCATTTCTGAAGTATTTGAAGCATGGATCAAGGGGGATCAATCAAGTAGTTTTAGTTTAGTATTTTATTATAGTTTAGGTGATTCTAGAGAGAGAAGTTCGAACTTCTCTCTAGAATTTTAGGGTTTGTTAGTTTAATTTCTCTCTAATTTTAGGTTTAGATCCTGTTTTAGTTTAGTGTTGTTTATATTATATTCTTCTACCATCTTAGTTTACCGAATTTTGATTGTTAGTTTCTTGTTTTTTTGTTATTGCTATTTTTAGTTTATGAACACGTGTTGAATTTTTATTTTTCTTTAAAGCAATTTGATATTTTTCATATTTATTGATGTTCATTTGAGTTGTTATTATTGCTTTCTTATCTTGGTTAGTTGTAAATTTTATTTTTTTTTCATTTTAGAGTCTTGTCTTGGTTAGTTGTTATTAGTTTTTGGCGCCGTTGTCGGGTTGTTGCAATGTTTATATATTTATTCAACTGGGTCAAGGCGACTCTTACAACAGTCTGCATTCTGTTGTTGTGGAAGGTCACCGAATGGGTTTCATTAAACTCAGTAGAGGACTCCGATAAAGAGATCCCCTCTTTTCCTACCTTTTCTCCATTTGCTCAGAGGAGAGAACACAATGACATGTTCTAAGGACTAAGACTGAACGCTAGATGTTGCTCCAACAACCATCTGATGTTTGCTAGTATGGATTATTGGTCCCACTAAAGAGGATAATACAGATGAAATACTGACAATAACTAACAATTGAATCACAAATAATGACTATTTATTATCGAAAATGGTACTAAATAAAATAGTCGTCAGAAAACCACCAAAAATGCTAAGCGGTCTGTTTGGCAAATGCGTTTGAGAAGATTAAAGTGCAAAACAATGTCTTGAACACTGTTTTATCTTTGTGTTTGGTAACTATTTTTGTTGAGACGTGATTTTTTATCCTAACCGCTCTATTCTAACGCAGACGTGATTCTTTATCCTAAACGCGCGTTCACCTAAAGCAAGAAGTTGTAGCTTCTGCTTTCACCTAACTTTCCTTATGTTTGATGTTTACCTTGTTGTTAATATATATATGCATATTATAGTACATATAGATATCTTTCATCAAATAGTTTACTTCTATCTAGTTTATTTTAATTTTAGTTATAAACTCACTCATTCTTAAATTAATTATATTTTTATTTAGCAATAATTATAACCTCAGTTATTTTTTCATTTTGTAATTGTATAATATCTTTTAAGATTATTTTTGAATAAATACTTGTAGTATATAATAGTATAATAGATATAAACTACTTAATAAATTAATAAAAATTGAAAACAATAGTTATTTTAATATAAAAAGAAAATAAAATTATTTATAATAGAGTGAAACTAACAAAATACTTATTGTTTGTGTTCTATATAGTTTTAGAACAGCTAGATATTCTTAAAATATTAGTGAAAATATGTATTTTAAATTTTAATTTTAAATTTTTGAGTATTTTTATTTTTTATTTACATAGGAACGGGTGAACCGATTCAACCAATGACTTGGTGGTTGAACCAGTGATCCAGTAACCTAGTAACCTGATCAGTTCGAACAACGATTCGGTTCTAAAACTATGGTTGTTTTTAATTTATTAAAAAAATATTTATTTCTATTATAATAGTGAATAATAAGTGTGTACTAAAATAGAGTACTAAACAAAATACTATATAAAAAATATAATAAAAGAGTATAAAAAAGAATATATATTTTTTATAAGATAATATTATTATTTAATAACATATTTTTTAAGGAGTTATCTATGAAAAAGTGATTTTAGATAATATTATTCAAACGATATTCATTTTTAGCAAAATTAGAAGTGACAAACATAAATCATATTAGCACAGACTCAAGCAAAATAAATTCTATAAAATCACTTTTATTTAAATTTTATTTTGACAAATTCCATTCCAAAGACACACATATAATATTACTTAAAAAAGTAGGCGAATATGAATTCGATATTTGATCTAATAGCGTACATGGTAACTTTGTACGTTATTTTTAATTTAATATGTAAAAATGGATTTTCATTTGTTTAACGAGAAATTAAATATATTTAAATTGCTAAAAAATAAGACGATAATTATTTAAACTATTGAATGGAAGGCTGCTACTACTATTATTACTACTACTACTACTATTATGTACAGTAAACAATATCTTTATTTTGAGATTGAATTGTGCTGGAAATATGATCTACTTCAGAAGATGATTACTTACTCTTGTGGGGTGTATGTTTGTGTTTATAGTAGAGTAGCCTGATCCTTGAAATGACATTAATGAAATGGATAGAAGGGAGGTTTCTTATTTTTTCTTGGTATATGTATCCAAAAAAATAACATCTTATTATTATGTATTTTGAATCATTTTTTATTTTTATATATTTTTTATCTATTACGATCTGAAGAATATGAAAAAAAAAAAAGCAAAAACTCTATGTGCCCCTTCAACTGAATATGAGACATTGAAAAATTACATGATTTGTTTATTGTCTTTCTATATAACTTTACATCATAGGATAATAGGGAAACATTCACACCGTGTTTGGTTAAGAATATGAGACAAGTGAATATACGAAAAAAAGGAATGGCAAAAAAATGAATGGAAATAATTATTTTTAACGCATTACTCTAACATAGGCTCACATTTAATGATTATATATGTTAGGCCAATAATATAAATTAAATATACCATGATCCTTGCATTTTAATGAAATGCAAGAAAAAATAAAGACTTTGACATATTTATAGTTTATTGTATAATTACGATGTATTATCGTTATTATTATTTGGAATGAGTTTTATATTGTTATGATATAGATGTCCATAGACGGCTCCACTTTTGTTTATTTATTTTTATTTTATTTTGATTACATTTTTCTTATTTATTTATTACACAACTATACAAATATAAAAATACTTCTTTATTTTATTTTATTTTTATTACCTCTTCCTTATTTATTTATTTTACAAAATATATCAATTAGTTTAGGGTGAGTTACACTCACGTGGGTTTTGGCTGGGCCGGTTGGGGGAAAGGTGGGTAATGGATCTATTCATGAGTTATAAAATGGGTTCTTTGCTCTTTTGTATTGTTGGACTCAATGGATGAGAAATAGAATATCTGTTGTGGCACATATTTAAATGAAGTGTTTATAGTGGTGTCAGCCTTGTTCATTTCCCCTTTATTCATTGAAGATACAGCGAGACTTGCATGCGTTAATGGTCATGACCATCGAATATGGTCGTTTTCAGTTCTATGCGGTGCATAGAGGTCGTGTCCCCAGCATTTATAGGTCTTGGGAGGAATGCGAGCAACAGGTGAACGGATTCCGAAACAATAAACACCGTGGCTTCCATGATCTGTGAGAAGCATTGGCTTGGCTGCGTAGCGCCGCATCTCCTCCAGCTCGTCAGCCAACACCGCATGTTCAACCGGTAAGAAGAAAACCGTCAAGATTGTTAAAAGGTTCTTTCTGTTCAATCCCTTTCTCTCAGCAAGTTTCTTCCATCATAGTCGTAGCCAACAGCCAGCACTCTGGAGATGACAGTGGTGGCAGCAACCTTGCTGGAATGAATGATGAGCTCAAACTTCTTTTATAGTATTTTTAAGCTCCTATGAGTATTTTCGTTTAGCAATCCTATAAATTCGGAGTGACTGTGATGTTGATGTGCATGTTTCTGAAATAATACACAATTGGCTCGTGCAGTTGCAGAGCCAAGGGCAGATGGTAAGTTCGTGTATGTGGAAGACATGGAGATCATGTTGATGCGGGCATGCTCATTTTTTCAAATTGGTTTCCCACTTTTTGTTCCTCAGGAAATTAACTCAAATGATGAGCGTGTGCTATTTGGGTTCACAGTTGTTCTGCCCCACAATGGCAGAGGTCTAGATCTTATGGCTCATGGTCCTTTGTGCTACGAGGAACGTGTTGCTTGCCAAAAAGTTTCATTCACAATGCTTAATAAGATTTTTGGGGCTACTAGTTATACCGTTCACGATTATAACTATCGCATGCTCGGACTTGTCAAAGAACATATGAATCAGTCAAGGGTAGATGAAGTTGGTAGATTGACTGAGCGAATTCATATACTAGAGAAGGAGAATGAGGAACTTTCGGGACAAATTGAAATGTTTGGGGATATGTTAGAGGAATAGGGTGCATGGTGGATCATGTTATGTATGCTTTGGGTGGAGGTACGTAGGGCCATGGGATTTTGATAAACCACTATTTTATGGTTTATCTTGTGCTAAATTGAGTGGTTTTTTATCAAGTCTTCTGCACACTTATTCATACAATTTGCATGTTTTACATTTTCCTTCCTGATTTTATGTTATGATTGAAAACTTGCTTCCTAAGCCTTTAAATTGTGTATTTTTAATTCCCCTTTATACCATTCGATGCCGTGATCCGTGTGTTAAGTGTTTTCAGGCTATATAGGACAGGAATGGCTTAGAGAATGGAGATGAAGCTTGCAAAAATAGAAGGAACACAAGAAATAAAAGGAGATGACCAGCGAGGATCGACGCGCACGCATGGTTCACGTGTGTGCGTGATTTGGAGATTTAACAGCGACGCGTACGCGTATGGTGTGGAAAATTGTGATTACACTTTTCACAACTCTGCACAACTAACCAGCAAGTGCACTGGGTCGTCCAAGTAATACCTTACGTGAGTAAGGGTCGATCCCACAGAGATTGTCGGTTTGAAGCAAGTTATGGTTATTTTGTAACTCTTAGTCAGGAAATTAGTAATAAAAATATTTGTGTTTATAAAGAATAAATAACATAAAATAAATGGTACTTGTAATTCAATAACGAGAAACAGGTTGAGGTTTCGGAGATGCTTTGTCATCTGAATCTCTGCTTTCATACTGTCTTCTTCTCCAAACACGCACGGCTCTTTCCATGGCAGGATGTATGATCCTCTCAGATGAAAATAAATCCATATGCGCTGTCACTGCACGGCTAATCATCTGTCGGTTTCCACTAGCATCGGAATAGGACCCTTGTCCTTTTGCACACTGTCACTGCACCCAACATTCGCAGTTTTGAAGCTCGTCACAGTCATCTCTTCTTAGATCCTACTCGAAATACCACAGACAAGGTTTAGACTTTTCGGATTCTAGGAATGCTGCCAATTGGTTCTAGCCTATACCACGAAGGTTCTAACCTCCGGACTCAGTCCGTGGATCAGAAACCCAAGAGATACGCATTCAAGCTGTCGCCCAATGACTACGTTGAGCTCAGATAGAACGGGAGTGGTTGTCAGGCACGCGTTCATAGATTTGAGAATAATGATGAGTGTCACGGAACATCATCTTCTCCGGATTGAAGTACAAATGAATATCTTAGAATAGAATCAAGCATGATTGAATGGAAAACAGTAGTAATTGCATTAATTCATTGAAACACAGCAGAGCTCCTCACCCCCCAACCATGGGGTTTAGAGACTCATGTCGTCAGAAATACAATATGAAGTGTAAAAATGTCATAGGTTACAAGATGAATCTCTAAAAGTAGTTTTTATACTAGACTAGTAACTTAGGTTTAGAGAAAATGAGTAACTAAATGCAGATAGTGCAGAATTCTACTTCTAGGACCCACTTGGTGTGTGCCTGGGCTGAGCTTTCAAGCTTTCACGTTCATATACCCAAAGTTGGCATTAAACGCCACCCCAGGTGCCAGAATGGGCATTTAACGCCGAAAAAGGTGCCAGTTCTGGCGTTTTACGCCAGACAGTTTTAGGCTAACTTTGGACGCTGGTTTGGGCCATCAAATCTCGGGCAAAGTATGGACTATTATATATTGCTGGAAAGCCCAGGATGTCTACTTTCCAACGCAATTGAGAGAGCGCCAATTGGGCTTCTATAGCTCCAGAAAATTCACTTGAGTGCAGAGAGGTCAGAATCCAACAGCATCTGCAGTCCTTTTTCAGTCTCTGAATTAGATTTTTGCTCAGGTCTCTCAATTTCAGCCAGAAAATACCTGAAATCACAGAAAAATACACAAACTCATAGTAAAGTCCAGAAATGTGATTTTTGAATAAAAACTAATAAAAATATAATAAAAAGTAACTAAAACATACTAAAAACTATATAAAAACAATGCCAAAAAGGGTATAAATTATCCGCTCATCACAACAAAAAACTTAAATTGTTGCTTGTCCCCAAGCAACTAAAAATAAAATAGGATAAAAAAAAGAGAATATACAATGAATTCCAAACTTATCAATGAAGATCAGCTTCAATTAGGTGAGCGGGACTTGTAGCCTTTTTGCTTCTGAATAGTTTTGGCATCTCACTTTATCCTTTGAAGTTCAGAATGATTGGCATCTATAGGAACTCAGAATTCAGATAGTGTTATTGATTCTCCTAGTTCAGTATGTTGATTCTTGAACACAGTTACTTTATGAGTCTTGGCCGTGACCCTAAGCACTTTGTTTTCCAGTATTACCACCGGATACATAAATGCCACAGACACATAACTGGGTGAACCTTTTCAGATTGTGACTCAGCTTTGCTAGAGTCCCCAGTTAGAGGTGCCCAGAGCTCTTAAGCACACTCTTTTTACTTTGGACCACGACTTTAACCACTCAGTCTCAAGCTTTTCACTTGACACCTTCACGCCACAAGCACATGGTTAGGAATAGCTTGGTTTAGCCGCTTAGGCCAGGATTTTATTCCTATGGGCCCTCCTATCCATTAATGCTCAAAGCCTTGGATTATTTTTACCCTTGCCTTTTGGTTTAAAAGGCTATTGGCTTTTTCTGCTTGCTTTTTTTTTGCAAGCTTTTGTCTATTCACTGCTTTTTCTTGCTTCAAGAATCAATTTTATGATTTTTCAGATTATTAATAACATTTTTCCTTTTTCATTATTCTTTCAAGAGCCAACAATTTTAACATTCATAAACAACAAATTCAAAAATATGCACTGTTCAAGCATTCATTCAGAAAACAAAAGGTATTGTCACCACATCAAAATAATTAAACTAATTTCAAGATATAATTCGAAATCATGTACTTCTTGTTCTTTTGTAATTAAAAACATTTTTTATTTAAGAAAGGTGAAGGATTCATAGGACATTTATAGCTTTAAGACACAGACTCTAAATTTTATTAATCATAAAAATAAGACATAAAATAAACATAAAAGCAGACCAATAATAAAATAAAGAAAATTTAAAAACATAAAAATAAATTACTCTTAAAACAGATCTCTAATAACAAAAGTTATCACAGAGTTAGGACTCAACAACCTGCATTGGGAGAGGCAAGTACTCCTTCAATTTGTGGGATGCCTGGCTCTTCAAGGGACAGCTTTTAGCGCTTTAGCTCTTGTATCTCACGCCCTTGCTTCTCTTGTTCTATGAACGGTTTGCAAAGCATGCTGGTTTGATTCTGCTGTTCCTCTGAGTTGATTTACAGCTTCTTGCAGTTTGGTGACAGATGCTTCTAAGCGAGTCCAATAGTCAAATTGAGTAATTTCTGGAAGGAGCTCATGCGCCCTCCTCTTGATGAGGTTGTCTTGAACTTGCTGTCCATTCATCACCCTTTTGGTGATTAGGTGTTCGACTGGGATATACTCATCAACACCTATTTGTACTCCCGCATCTTTACATAACAGACTGATCAAGCTTGGGTAGGCCAATTTGGCCTCAGTGGATTCCTTGTTTGCAATTGTGTAAATTTCACAAGGAATTAATTGATGGACCTCCACTTCTTTTTTCAGCATAATACAGTGGATCATCACTGCTCTTTTGGCAGTGACTTTAGAGTGGTTACTAGTGGGGAGTATGGATCGCCCAATGAAATCCAGCCAGCCCCTAGCAACTGGCTTGAGGTCTCCTCTCTTCAGTTAGTTTGAGACACCTTTTGAATTGGTTATCCACTTGGTTCCAGGGAGGTATATGTCCTCTAGAACTTGATCCAACTTTTTATCTTTAGCCATTCTCCTGTTAAAGGATTCTGGATCATCCTGCAGTTGAGGAAGTTTGAGGACTTTTCTCACTTTGTCAAGATGGAAATAGATAATCCTGCCTCTGACCATGGTTCGAAAAGTGTGGAAGGCAGTTCCCTCCATTCTTTGCTTATCTGTCAGCCACAAATTTGCATAAAATTCCTGGACCATGTTTCTTCCCACATTCATCTCAGGATTAGCTAGGATTTCCCAGCCTCTGTTTCGAATCTGCTCTTGGATCTCCGGATATTCGTATTCTTTCAGATCGAACTTGACTTCCGGGATCACTGATCTTCTACACACTATTTTGAAGTAATGATCTGCATGTTCTTTGGTGCAGAACCTCTCATGCATCCATTGTGATTTTGGATTGTTTTCTTTCTTGCCTCTTGGAGTGGTTTGTTTTCCTTTAGGGGCCATGATCTTGGTCAGTGATCACGGAAAATCATACCAAACTTAGAGGTTTGCTTATCCTCAAGTAAAAGCACAGAAAGAAGATGAGTAGATGGAGAGAATGATTTGAATGATGGAGGAGGGATGATGGTCGAATGTATAAATAGAGGGGAGGGAGGGTATGGTTTCGAAAATTTAAAAAGAAAAAGATATGATTGATAAAAGATAAACATGATATGCAAAAGAGAATATTGTTTTCAAAATTTAAGAGATATGAAGAAGATATGAGGAAGTTAAATCTGAAATTTTTTTTTGTTTTGTATCTAAGAAATAAAAGATAATATGAATGAATTGAAAAGATTTGAAAAGAAATTGGGAAGATAAATGAGTTTTTGAAAAAGATTTGAAAAGAATTTGAAGGAGAATTAAAAGGAATTTATAAGATTATGAATTTTTGTTAATGGAAGTTAGAAATTGAATGTTTGTAATGTTTAGATGCAGAAAACTTTGAATTAAAACAAGAAAATTCGAAAAAATTTGGATTGAAAATGAAATTACCTTTCCCCTGTCTGTTCTAGCGTTAAACGCCCATCTGGTGGCCATTTTGGGCGTTTAACGCCCAGCCAGGTATCCTGGCTGGCGTTAAACGCCAGAAATTCTTCTTCACTGGGCGTTTTTCTGAACGCCCAGAATGGTAGCCATTCTGGCGTTTAACGCCCAGTTTGCCTCCTTACTGGCGTTTTGACGCCAGTGAGCTCCTTTTCTCTGTGATTTCTCTATTTTATGTCTTGAACCTCCATTTTCCTCACTTTTTCACTGAAAATATGTTAACTAACATGAAAAACAAAATTAAAAAGACTTATATAACTATTACAAACATCTAACTATTGATAATGGCTGGATTGCCTCCCAGCAAGCGCTTCTTTACTGTCTTTAGCTGGACTTTACTGAGCTTTTAACTTAGTCTTAGCTTTGAGCATTCTTGCACAACATTGCCCTCAAGATAATGTTTGATTCTTTGTCCATTAACAATGAACTTTTTCTCAGAATCAATATCTTGAAGTTCTACATAGCCATATGGTGACACACTTGTAATCACATACGGGCCCTTCCACCGGGATTTCAATTTCCCGGGGAATAATCTGAGCTTTGAGTTAAACAGCAGGACCTTTTGTCATATCTCAAAGACTCTAGATGACAGCCTTTTGTCATGCCATATTTTTGCTTTCTCCTTATAAATCTTGGCATTTTCGAAAGCATTGAGTCTGAATTCTTCCAGCTCATTCAACTGGAGTAATCTCTTCTCTCCAGCTACCTTAGTATCAAGGTTTAGGAATCTGGTTGCCCAGTAGACCTTGTGTTCCAGTTCCACTAGCAGATGACAGGCTTTTCCATACACAAGCTGGTATGGAGAGGTTCCTATAAGAGTCTTGAATGCTGTTCTGTATGCCCAAAGAGCATCATCCAGACCTCTTGCCCAATCCTTTATACGGGCATTTACAGTCCGCTCCAGGATCCACTTTAGTTCTCTATTTGAGACTTCAGCCTGCCCATTTGTCTGTGGATGATATGGAGTTGCTACTTTATGGTTGATTTCATATCGGACCAGAGCAGAGACAAGCTGTTTATTGCAGAAATGAGTGCCTCCATCGCTGATCAGTATCCTAGGGACACCAAACCTGCTGAAGATATTCTTCTGGAGGAACTTCATCACTGTCTTAGTATCATTAGTGGGTGTTGCAATTGCCTCTACCCATTTAGATACATAGTCTACTGCCACCAGAATATAAGTGTTTGAATATGATGGTAGAAAAGGCCCCATGAAGTCAATGCCCCATACATCAAACAATTCAATCTCTAAGATCCCTTGCTGAGGCATGGCATAACTGTGAGGTAGAATACCAGCTCTTTGGTAACTGTCACAGTTACGTACAAACTCTCAGGAGTCTCTATAGAGAGTGGGCCAGTAAAAGCCGCATTGGAAGACCTTTGTGGCTGTTTGCTCACCTCCGAAATATCCTCCATATTGTGATCCATGGCAATGCCATAGGATCTTCTGTGCCTTTTCTCTAGGTACACATCTACGGATCATTCCGTCTGCACACCTCTTAAAGAGATATGGTTCATCCCACAAGTAGTACTTTGCATCAGTGATTCATTTTTTCGTTTGCTGCTTACTGTACTCATTGGGTATGAATCTCACAGCTTTATAGTTTGCAATGTTTGCAAACCATGGTACTTCCTGAATGGCAAAGAGTTGCTCATCCGAAAATGTTTCCGAGATCTCAGTAGAGGGGAGGGACGCTCATGCTACTAGTTCTATCTGGGACAGGTGATCTGCTACCTGGTTCTCTGTCCCTTTTCTCTCTCTTATTTCTATATCAAACTCTTGTAGAAGTAACACCCATCTTATGAGTCTGGGTTTTGAATCCTGCTTTGTGAGGAGATATTTTAGAGCAGCATGATCAGTGTACACAATCACTTTTGATCCCACTAAATAAGATCTGAACTTGTCAATGGCATAGACCACTGCAAGTGACTCCTTTTCTGTGGTTGTGTAATCCTTCTGTGCATCATTTAAAACATGACTGGCATAATAAATAACATGCAGAAGTTTGTTATGCCTCTGTCCCAATACTGCACCAATGGCATGGTCACTGGTATCACACATTAGTTCGAATGGTAATATCCAGTCTGGTGCAGAAATAACTGGTACTGTGACCAGCTTAGCTTTCAGAGTTTCAAATGCCTGCAGACACTCTGTGTCAAAGACAAATGGCGTGTCAGCAGCTAGCAGATTGCTCAGAGGTTTTGTAATTTTTGAAAAATCTTTTATAAACCTCCTATAGAATCCTGCATGCCCCAGAAAGCTTCTGATTCCCTTAATATTGGCGGGTGGTGGTAATTTTTCAATTACCTCTACCTTAGCTTTATCCACCTCTATTCCCTTGTTCAAAATTTTGTGCCCAAGGATAATTCCTTCAGTCACCATAAAGTGACATTTTTCCCAATTTAAAACTAGGTTAGTCTCTTAGCACCTCTTTAGAACAAGTGCTAGATGGTCAAGGCAGGAGCTGAATGAGTCTCCAAATACTGAGAATTCATCCATGAAGACTTCCAGAAACTTCTCTACCATATCAGAGAATATAGAGAGCATGTACCTCTGAAAGGCTGCAGGTGCATTGCACAGACCAAATGGTATCCTTCTGTAGGCAAATACTCCAGATGGACATGTAAATGCTGTTTTCTCTTAATCTTGAGGGTCTACTGCAATTTGGTTGTAACCTGAATAGCCATCCAAAAAGCAGTAGTATTCATGACCTGCTAATCTTTCTAGCATCTGATCTATGAATGGTAAAGGAAAGTGATCCTTCCTGGTGGCTGTATTGAGCCTTCTGTAGTCAATACACATACGCCACCCTGTAACTATTCTTGTAGGAACCAGTTCATTCTTTTCATTATGAACCACTGTCATGCCTCCCTTCTTGGGGACAACTTGGACAGGACTCACCCAGGGGCTATCAGAAAAAGGATAAATAATCCCAGCCTCCAGTAACTTAGTGACCTCTTTCTGCACCACCTCCTTCATGGCTGGATTTAGCCGCCTCTATGGTTAAACCACTGGCTTAGCATCATCCTCCAATAGGATCTTGTGCATGCATCTTGCTGGGCTAATACCCTTAAGATCACTTATGGACTACCCAAGAGCTGTCTTGTGTGTCTTTAGCACCTGAATTAGTGCTTTCTCTTCCTGTTGATTTAAAGCAGAGCTTATGATCACCGAAAAAGTGTCACCTTCTCCCAGAAATGCATATTTCAGGGATGGTGGTAGTGATTTGAGCTCGGGTTTAGGAGGCTTATCCTCTTCCTGAGGAATTTTCAGAGGTTCTTCCGTTCTCCCTGGTTCCTTCAGATTAGGCTGAACATCCTTAAAAATGTCCTCTAGCTCTGATTCGAGACTCTCAGTCATATTGACCTCTTCCACCAAGGAGTCAATAACATCTGCGCTCAAGCAGTCTTTTGGTGTGTCTGGATACTGCATAGCTTTGACAGCATTCAACTTAAACTTATCCTCATTGACTCTCAGAGTTATCTCTCCTCTTTGGACGTCAATGAGGGTTCGTCCAGTTGCTAGGAAAGGTCTTCCTAGAATGAGAGTTGCACTCTTGTGCTCCTCCATTTCCAGCACTACAAAGTCAGTAGGAAAGGCAAATGGCCCGACCTTGACAATCATGTCCTCAATTATGCCTAATGGGAATTTAATGGAGCCATCAGCAAGTTGGAGGCATATTCGGGTTGGTTTAACTTCATCAGTCAAACCAAGCTTTTTGATAGTGGATGCAGGTATTAGGTTGATACTTGTCCCAAGGTCACACAGAGCTGTCTTGGTACAAGCACCCTCTAATGTGCATGGTATCATAAAGCTTCCGGGATCTTTAAGTTTTTCTGGTAAGCTTTTCAGAATTACTGCACTGTATTCTTCAGTGAGAAAAACTTTTTCAATTTCTCTCCAATCCTTCTTATGGCTTAAGATCTCTTTCATGAACTTAGCATAAGAGGGTATTTGCTCAAGTGCCTCTGCAAACAGAATCTTTATTTCAAGAGTCCTGAGGTAGTCTGCAAAGCGGGCAAATTGTTTATCCAGTTTCTCTTGGCGAAGTTTCTGAGGATAAGGCATCTTGGCTTTATATTCTTCAACCTTGGTTGCTACAGGTTTATTTCCTACAGAAGTGGTTGGAGAAGCCTGCTTAAGGGGGTTGTTATCAGTACTTGCAAGTGTCTGACCCCTTTGTGGTGTTTGAATGCCAGAATTGGGGGCTACATGGGCGTTTAACGCCAGATTGCCACCCTTTTCTGGCATCTGGACGCTAAAATTGGCTGTCCTTTGGGCGTTTAACGCCACTTTTCCACCCTTTTCTGGCGTTTGAACGCCAGAAGCATTCCTCTCTGGGCTCTTACTGTCCTCAGAGGGATTTTAGGCAGTGGTTTGGTTATCCTTTGTCAGCTGTTCCTTTCTTGGCTTCCTGCTACTTTGGATTGATACATCCAGTATTTTCCCACTCCTTAATTGAACAGCTTGGCATTCTTCTGTTATCTGTTTAGATAGCTGCTGTCTTGTCTGATCCAATTGTGCTTCCATATTCTAGTTAGCATTTTTAGTGTCTTGGAGCATCTCTTTGAATTCTGCGAATTGTTTTGTTATGATAAGTAATTGCTGATTGAGTTCAGCAACTTGTTCTTGAGGACTAAGTTCAGTGGATACTGCTTTAGCCTCTTCTTTCAGGGAGGACTCACTACTCCAGTACAGATGCTGATTTCTAGCAACTGTATCAATGAGCTCTTGAGCCTCTTCAATTGTATTTCTCATATGTATGGATCCACTAGCTGAGTGGTCTAGAGATATTTGAGCTTTTTCTGTAAGCCCATAGTAAAAGATGTCTAACTGCACCCACTCTGAAAACATTTCAGAGGGGCATTTCCTTAGCATCCCTCTGTACCTCTCCCAGACATTATAAAGAGATTCATGATCCTCTTGTTTAAAGCCTTGGATGTCCAGCCTTAGCTGTGTCATTCTTTTTGGAGGGTAATATTGATTCAGGAATTTGTCTGATAACTGTTTCCATGTTCTTATGCTTGCTGTGGGTTGGTTATTTAACCACCTTTTAGCTTAATCTTTTATAGCAAATGGAAACAGTAATAATCTGTAGACATCCTGATCCACTTCTTTATCACGTACTGTGTCAACAATTTGTAAAAACTGTGCCAGAAACTCAGTAGGTTCTTCTTGTGGAAGACCGGAATACTGGCAATTTTGCTGCACCATGATAATGAGCTAAGGATTTAGCTCAAAACTACTTGCTCTGATAGGGGTATACAGATACTACTCCCGTATGTAGCAGTAATGGGGTTAGCATATGAACCCAGAGTCCTTTTGGACTGTTCAATTCCACTTAGATCCATGATGGAGAAAAGGGAATTGATGTGAATTGTAAATAAAATATATTTTTATTTTTATTTTATTTAATTAAAAACAAACCAAATAAGTAAATAAAAAAATAAGACAAAATAAAATAATTAGAAAATAAAATATAAAATTAGAAAACTAAAATAATTAATTAATTAAGAGGATTTGAAAAACTTTGGATATGATTTTTGAAGAAGATTTTGAATTTTGAAATTTTAAAGCTTAAGATAAGATAAAATAAAATTTTTAAAATAAAAATCTGAATTTTTAATTGAAATTTTCGAAAATTCGATTAAATAAATAGAAAAGATATTTTTGAATTTAGTGAGGAAAGAGAAAAATAATAAAATGACACCAAACTTAGAATTTTTAGATCAAAACAAGAAAAACAAACAGGAAAACTTTGAATGTCAAGATGAACACCAAGAACACTTTGAATGTCAGGATGAACACCAAGAACAAATTTTTAAAATTTTTTAAGAAAATAGAAACACAAAGGATACCAAACTTAAAAATTTTTATATTTTGGACACTAATAATTCGAAAATGTATAAGATAAACAGCAACAAACACCAAACAAGAAATTTTAAAGATCAAATAAGGAAAATTATCAAGAGCAATTTGAAGATCAATGAAGAACTAAGAACATATAATTCAAAAATTGAAAGAAAAATAAAGTCATGCAATTGACACCAAACTTAAAATATGAAACTAAACTCGAACAGAAGACTAAATTATGAAGTTATTGGTTTTAAAAAATTTTCGAAAATAATTTAGAAAAATAAAATAAGGATTTTAAAATTTTAACCAAAAACAATAATAAAAGACTCAATTTTTGTGACTCTAAACCAAAAAGATAAATTTTTCCTAATCTAAGCAACAAAATAAACCGTCAGTTGTCCAAACTCAAACAATCCCCGGCAACGGCGCCAAAAACTTGGTGTGGAAAATTATGATTACACTTTTCACAACTCCGCACAACTAACCAGCAAGTGCACTGGGTCGTCCAAGTAATACCTTACGTGAGTAAGGGTCGATCCCACAGAGATTGTCGGCTTGAAGCAAGCTACGGTTATTTTGTAACTCTTAGTCAGGAAATTAGTAATAAAAATATTTGTGTTTATGAAGAATAAATAACATAAAATAAATGGTACTTGTAATTCAATAACGAGAAACAGGTTGAGGTTTCGGAGATGCTCTGTCATCTGAATCTCTGCTTTTCTACTGTTTTCTTCTCCGAACACGCACAGCTCTTTCCATGGCAGGCTGTATGATCCTCTCAGATGAAAACAAATCCATATGCGCTGTCACCGCACGGCTAATCATCTGTCGGTTCCCACTAGCGTCGGAATAGGACCCTTGTCCTTTTGCACACTGTCATTGCCCCCAACATTCGCAGGTTTGAAGCTCGTCACAGTCATCCCTTCTTAGATCCTACTCGAAATATCACAGACAAGGTTTAGACTTTTCGGATCCCAGGAATACTGCCAATTGGTTCTAGCCTATACCACGAAGGTTCTAACCTTCGGACTCGGTCCGTGGATTAGAAACCCAAGAGATACGTGGTGCACGAAATTACAATCATACTTTTGCAACTCCGCACAACTAACCAGCAAGTGCACTGGGTCGTCCAAGTAATACCTTACGTGAGTAAGGGTCGATCCCACAAAGATTGTCGGCTTGAAGCAAGCTATGGTTATCTTGTAACTCTTAGTCAGGATATCAATAATTCTCAGATTTGATTGTAAAAATTAAAAGAACATGAATAAATACTTGTTATGCAGTAATGAAGAACATGTTGAGGTTTTGGAGATGCTGTCTTCTGAATCTCTGCTTTCCTACTATCTTTTTCTTCATGCACGCAAGGCTCCTTCCATGGCAAGCTTTATGTTGGGCATCACCGTTGTCAATGGCTACTTCCCGTCCTCTCAGTGAAAATGTTCCAAATGCGCTGTCACCGCACGGCTAATCAGCTGTTGGTTCTCGATCATGTTGGAATAGGATCCATTGATCCTTTTGCGTCTGTCACACGCCCAACACTTGCGAGTTTGAAGCTCGTCACGGTCATCCCTTCCCAGATCCTACTCGGAATACCACAGACAAGGTTTAGACTTTCCGGATCTCAGGAATGGCCGCCAGTAATTCTAGCCTATACCACAAAGGTTCCAATCTTAGATTAGAGACCCAAGAGATACACATTCAAGCTTGATTGCATGTAGAACAGAGGTGGTTGTCAGGCACGCATTCATAGGTGAGAATGATGATGATTGTCACGGATCATCACATGCATCAGGTTGAAGTGCGAATGAATATCTTAGAATAGAAGCAAGCGTGATAAAATGGAAAACAGTAGTAATTGCATTAATTCATGAAGAATAGTAGAGCTTCTCACCCCCAACAATGGGGTTTAGAGACTCATGCCATAGAAGATACAATATGGAACGTGTAGAATGTCATGAGGTATAAGATGAATCACTAAAAGTAGTTTTTATAGTAAACTAGTGACCTAGGGTTACAGAAAATGAGTAAGCTAGGGTGTTTAGTGTAAAAAATCCACTTCCGGGGCCCACTTGTTGTGTGCTTGGGCTGAGCATTGAAGCTTTCATGTGTAGAGACTTTTCTTGGAGTTAAACGCCAGCTTTTGTGCCAGTTTGAGCGTTTAACTCCAGCTTTTATGCCAGTTTTGGCGTTAAACGCCAAAATTCTTAAGCTTACTTGGAACGCCGGTTTGGGCCATCAAATCTTAGGCAAAGTATAGACTATTATATATTTCTGGAAAGCCCATGATACCTACTTTCCAACGCAATTAAAAGCGCGCCAATTGGGCTTTTGTAGCTCTAGGAAATCCACTTCGAGTGCAGGGAGGTCAGAATCCAACACCATATGCAGTCCTTTTTCAGCCTCTGAATCAGATTTTTGCTCAGGTCCCTCAATTTCAGCCAGAAAATACCTGAAATCACAGAAAAATACACAAACTCATAGTAAAGTCCAGAAAAGTAAATTTTAAATAAAAACTAATAAAAATATAATAAAAACTAACTAAAATATACTAAAAATATACTAAAAACAGTGCCAAAAAGCGTATAAATTATTCGCTCATCACAACACCAAACTTAAATTGTTGCTTGTCCCCAAGCAACTGAAAATCAAATAGGATAAAAAGAAGAGAATATACAATGAATTCCAAAAATATCTATGAAGATCAGTATTAATTAGATGAGCGGGACTTTTAGCTTTTTGCCTCTGAACAGTTTTGGCATCTCACTTTATTCTTTGAAGTTCAGAATGATTGTCTTCTATAGGAACTCAGAATCCTGATAGTGTTATTGATTCTCCTAGTTAAGTATGTTGATTCTTGAACACAGCTACTTTATGAGTCTTGGCCATGACCCTAAGCATTTTGCTTTCCAGTGTTACCATCGGATACATAAATGCCACAGACACATAACTGGGTGAACCTTTTCAGATTGTGACTCAGCTTTGCTAGAGTCCCCAATTAGAGGTGTCCAGAGCTCTTAAGCACACTCTTTTTTGCTTTGGACCACGACTTTAACCACTCAGTCTCAAGTTTTCACTTGACACCTTCACACTACAAGCACATGGTTAGGGACAGCTTGGTTTAGCCGCTTAGGCCAGGATTTTATTCCTGAGGGCCCTCCTATCCACTGATGCTCAAAGCCTTGGATCCTTTTTATTACCCTTGCTTTTTAGTTTAAAGGGCTATTGGCTTCTTCTGCTTGCTTTTTCTTTCTTTTTCTTCTTTTTTTTTTCGCATATCATCCTCTTTTTTTTCTATTCACTGCTTTTTCTTGCTTCAAGAATCAATTTTTTTTTTCAGATTATCAATAACACTTCTCCTTTTCCATCATTCTTTCAAGAGCCAACAATTTTAACATTCAAAAACAACAAATTCAAACATATGCACTGTTCAAACATTCATTCAGAAAACAAGAGTATTGCCACCACATCAAAGTAATTAAACTGTTTTAAAATTTGAAATTCATGTACTTGTTTTTCTTTTTCAATTAAAAACACTTTTTATTTAAGAAAGGTGATGGATTCATAGCTTTAAGGCATAGACACAAAGATACTACTGATCATGTAATAAAAGCACAAACATAGATAAACATAAAGCATAAAAATTTGAAAAACAGAAAATAAAGAACAAGGAAATTGAAGAACGGGTCCACCTTAGTGATGGCGGCTTGTTCTTCCTCTTGAAGATCTTATGGAGTTCTTGAGCTCTTTAATGTCTCTTCCTTGCCTTTGTTGCTCCTCTCTCATGATTCTTTGATCTTCTCTAATTTCATGAAGGAGGATAGACTGCTCTTGGTGTTCCACCCTTAGTTGTCCCATATTGGAACTTAATTCTCTTAGGGAGGTGGAAGCTTTTTGCCTTCCCTTTCCTCTTTCTAGAGGTTTCTCCGGCCTTTGGTGCCAAAAATAGTTATGAAAAAACAAAAAACTTTAGCTTTTGCCACATCAAACTTAGAAGGTTTGCTCGTCCTCGAGCAAAAAAAAGAAAAAAGAGAGTAGAAGAAGAAGAAATAGAGGAGATAGAGGGGGTAGTGTTTCGGCCAAGGGGGTGAAGTAGTGTTTAAGATGTGTGAAGATGAAGAAGTGAAGATGGGTTTATATAAGAGTGGAGAGGTGGGCTTTGATAGGTGAGGGGTTTTTGGGAAGAGTATTATGAAAAGGTGTGAAGAAGAGAGATAGTGAATTGAGGTTGGTGGGGATCCTGTGGGGTCCACAGATCCTGAGGTGTCAAGGATTTCTCATCCCTGCACCAATTAGGCTTGCAAAACACCCTTTGCTACCAATTCTGGCATTAAATGCCAGGTTGCTGCCCATTTCTGGCGTTTAACGCCAGCTTCTTGCCCTTTTCTGGCGTTAAACGCCAGTAAGCTTCTCCTCCAGGGTGTGCTATTTTTAATACTATTTTTCATTCTGTTTTTTCTTTTTTAGTTATTTTTGTGACTTCACATGATCATCAACCTACAGGAAACGTAAAATAACAATAGAAAATAAATAGATATAATAAAATTGGGTTGCCTCCTAACAAGCGCTTCTTTATTGTCTTTAGCTGGACCTTGACTGAGTTTTATACTAGTCTCAGTTTTGAGCATTCTTGCTCAAAATTGCTTTCAAGATAGTGTTTGATTTTTTGTCCAATAACAATAAACTTTTTGTCAGAGTCAATATCCTGAAGCTCAACATATCCATATGGTGACACACTTGTAATCACATATGGTCCCCTCCACCGGGATTTCAATTTCCCGGGAAATAGTCTGAGCCTAGAGTTAAAGAGCAGAACCTTCTGTCCTGGTTCAAAGACTTTAGATGACAGCTTCTTGTCATGCCACCTTTTTTCTTTTTCCTTATAAATTTTTGCATTTTCAAAAGCATTGAGTCTGAATTCCTCTAGCTCATTCAGCTGGAGCAATCTTTTCTCTCCAGGTAACTTGGCGTCCAGGTTTAGGAATCTGGTTGCTCAATAGGCCTTATGTTCTAGTTCCACAGGCAGATGACAGGTCTTGCCATACACAAGCTGGTATGGAGAGGTTCCTATAGGAGTCTTGAATGCTGTTCTGTATGCCCACAGAGCATCATCCAAGCTTTTTGCCCAATCCTTTCTATGGGCAATTACAGTCCGTTCCAGGATTCTTTTTAGCTCTCTATTAGAGACTTCAGCCTGCCCATTTGTTTGTGGATGATATGAAGTTGCTATTTTGTGGCTAATTTCATATCGGACCATAGCAGAGTAAAGCTGTTTATTGCAGAAATGAGTACCCCCGTCACTGATTAGTACTCTGGGGACGCCAAATCTGCTGAAAATATGTTTCTGGAGGAATTTCAGTACGGTCTTAGTATTATTAGTGGGTGTGGCAATTGCTTCTACCCACTTAGATACATAGTCTACTGCCACCAGAATGTAAGTGTTTGAGTATGATGGTGGGAAGGGACACATGAAGTCAATACCCCATACATCAAACAACTCAATCTCTAAGATCCCTTTTTGAGGCATGATATAACCATGAGGCAAGTTGCCAGCTCTTTGGCAACTGTCACAGTTATGCACAAACTCTCGGGCATCTCTGTGGAGGGTAGGCCAGTAGAACCCACATTGGAGGACCTTAGTGGCTGTTCGCTCACCTCCAAAATGTCCTCCATAATGTGATCCATGGCAATGCCATAGGATCTTCTGTACCTCTTCTCTAGGTATGCATCTGTAGATTATTCCGTCTGTACATCTCTTAAAGAGATATGGTTCATCCCATAAGTAGTACTTTGCATCAGAAATTAGTTTTTTCGTTTGCACCCTGTTGTACTCCTTGGGTATGAACCTCACAGCTTTATAATTTGCAATGTCTGCAAACCATGGTGCTTCTTGAATGGAAAAAAGTTGCTCATCCGAAAAGGTTTTAGAGATCTCAGTAGGAGGGAGGGATGCCCCTGCTACTGGTTCTATCCGAGACAGGTGATCAGCTACCTGGTTCTCTGTCCCTTTTCTGTCTCTTATTTCTATATCAAACTCTTGCAGAAGCAACACCCATCTTATGAGCCTAGGTTTTGAATCTTGCTTTGTGAGTAGGTATTTAAGAGTAGGATGGTCAGTATACACAATCACTTTTGAACCTACTAAATAGGATCTAAACTTGTCAATGGCATAAACCACTATAAGTAACTCTTTTTCAGTGGTTGTGTAATTCTTCTGTGCATCATTTAAAACACGGCTAGCATAGTAAATGACGTGCAGAAGCTTGTTATGCCTCTGTCCCAACACTGCACCAATGGCATGGTCACTGGCATCACACATTAGTTTGAATGGTAATGTTCAGTTTGGTGCAGAGATGACCGGTGCTGTGACCAGCTTAGCTTTCAGCATCTCAAACGCCTGCAGACACTCTGTGTCAAACACAAATGGCGTGTCAGCAGCTATCAGATTGCTCAGAGGTTTTGCAATTTTTGAAAAATCCTTTATAAACCTCCTATAGAATCTTGTATGCCCCAGAAAGCTTCTGATTGCCTTAACATTGGCAGGTGGTGGTAATTTTTCAATTACCTCCACTTTAGCTTGATCCACTTCTATTCCCTTGTTTGAAATTTTATGCCCAAGGACAATTCCCTCAGTCACCATAAAGTGACATTTTTCTCAGTTTAAAACTAGGTTGGTTTCTTGGCATCTTTTCAGAACAAGTGCTAAATGATCAAGACAGGAGCTGAATGAGTCTCCAAATACTGAAAAGTTATCCATGAAGACTTCCAAAAATTTCTCTACCATATCAGAGAAGATAGAGAGCATGCACCTCTGAAAGATTGCAGGTGCATTGCACAGACCAAAAGGCATCCTTCTGTAAGCAAATACGCCAGAGGGACATGTGAATGCTGTTTTCTCTTGGTCCTGAGGATCTACTGCAATTTGGTTGTAGCCTGAATAGCCGTCCAAAAAGCAGTAATAGTCATGACCTGCTAATCTCTCTAGCATCTGGTCTATGAATGGTAAAGGAAAATGATCCTTTCTGGTGGCTGTATTGAGCCTTCTGTAGTCAATACACATACGCCACCCTGTAACTGTTCTTGTAGGAACCAATTCATTCTTTTCATTGTGAACCACTGTCATGCCTCTTTTTTTGGGTACAACTTGGACAGGGCTTACTCATGGGCTATCAGAAATAGGATAAATAATCCCAGCCTCTAGTAACTTAGTAACCTCTTTCTGCACCACCTCCTTCATGGCTGGATTTAGCCGCCTCTGTGGTTGAACCACTGGCTTAGCATCATCCTCCAATAGGATCTTGTGCATGCATATTGCTGGGCTAATGCCCTTAAGATAACGTATGGACCACCCAAGAGCTGTCTTGTGTGTCCTTAGCACTTGAATTAGTGCTTTCTCTTCCTATGGATTTAAAGCAGAGCTTATGATCACTGGAAAAGTGTCACCTTCTCCCAGAAATGCATATTTTAGGGATGGTGGTAGTGGTTTGAGCTCAGGATTAGGAGGCTTATCCTCTTCCTGAGGAATTTTCAGAGGTTCTTTTATTTCCTCTGATTTCTCCAGATCGGGCTGAACATCTTTAAAGATGTCCTCTAGCTCTGATTCAAGGCTTTCAGTCATATTGATCTCTTCCACTAAAGAGTCAATAATATTAGTGCTCATGCAGTCAATTGATGTGTCTGGATGCTGCATAGCTTTGACAGCATTTAACTTGAACTCATCCTCATTGACTCTCAGGGTTACTTCCCCTTTTTGGAAATCAATGAGAGTCCGTCCAGTTGCTAGGAAAGGTCTTCCTAGAATGAGAGTTGCACTCTTGTGCTCCTCCATTTCCAGCACTAAAAACTCAGTGGGAAAGGCAAATGGCCCAACCTTGACAATCATGTCCTCAATTATGCCCGATGGATGTTGATGAGCGGATATTTTATACGCTTTTTGGGATAATTTCATATAGTTTTGAGTATGTTTTGGTTAGTTTTTAGTCTATTTCTATTAGTTTTTAGGAAAAATTCATATTTCTGGACTTTACTATGAGTTGTGTGTTTTTCTGTAATTTCAGGTATTTTTCTGGCTGAAATTGAAGGAGCTGAGCAAAAATCTGATTCAGGCTGAAAAAGGACTGCTGATGCTGTTGGATTCTGACCTCCCTGCACTCAAAGTGGATTTTCTGGAGCTACAGAACTCGAAATGGCATTCTTCCAATTGCATTGGAAAGTAGACATCCAGGGCTTTCCAGCAATATATAATAGTCCATACTTTACACAAGGATAGACGATGTAAACTGGCGTTCAACGCCAGTTCTCTGCCCAATTCTGGCGTCCAGCGCCAGAAAAGGATCAAAAGCTGGAGTTGAACGCCCAAACTGGCATAAAAACTGGCGTTCAACTCCACAAATGGCCTCTGCACGTGAATTGCTTAAGTCTCAGCCCAGCACACACCAAGTGGGCCCCAGAAGTGGATCTCTGCATCATCCATCATAGTCCACTCATATTTTGTAACCCTAGGCTACTAGTTTAGTATAAAAACAACTTTTAGAGACTTATTTTGTATCTCATGACATTTTAGATCTAAACTTTGTATTCTCTGACGGCATGAGTCTCTAAACCCCATTGTTGGGGGTGAGGAGCTCTGCTGTGTCTCGATGAATTAATGCAAGTATTTCTGTTTTCCATTCAAACACGCTTGTTCCTATCTAAGATGTTCATTCGCGCTTAACTGTGATGAAGGTGATGATCTGTGACATTCATCACCTTCCTCAAATCATGAACGTGTGCCTGACAACCACCTCCGTTCTATATCCGATTGAATGAGTATCTCTTAGATTCCTTAATCAGAATCTCCGTGGTATAAGCTAGAACTGATGGCGGCATTCATGAGAATCCGGAAAGTCTAAACCTTGTCTGTGGTATTCCGAGTAGGATTCAAGGATTGAATGACTGTGACGAGCTTCAAACTCCTGAAGGCTGGGCGTTAGTGACAGACGCAAAAGGATAGTAAATCCTATTCCAACCGAATCGAGAACCAACCGGTGATTAGCCGTGCTGTGACAGAGCGCGTGAGCGTAGTTTTCACTGGAAGGATGGAAGGTAGCCATTGACAACGGTGATCCACCAACACACAGCTTGCCATAGGAGGACGTGCGTGCGTGAATCAGAAGACAGAGGAAAGCAGAGATTCAGAAGATAAAGCATCTCCAAAACTCCAACATATTCTCCATTACTGCACAACAAGTAACCTTTAATTTATGCTCTCTTGGTTATTCGCAATTCAACTGATAAACATAATTGACTTCCTGACTAAGATTTACAAGATAACCAAAGATTGCTTCAAACCAACAATCTCCGTGGGATTCGACCCTTACTCACGCGAGGTATTACTTGGACGACCCAGTGCACTTTCCCTAGCGGAGCTTGACCCTCGAGAAGACACCCAAGAAAGGCCTCAGCCAGTAGACGAGCTCCAGGTTGTCCCACTAACGTCAAAACCCGACCAAGTCACATACATCGGTCAAGCACTACAAGGAAAGGAAAGATCGGAACTCATAAAAGTACTACAAGACAACACCGACCTATTCGCCTGGACCCCAGCAGACATGCCGGGTATAGACCCAAACATTATCTGCCACAAGCTCGCCAATAATAGAACAAGCCGACCCATAGCTCAAAAGAAAAGGAATCTCGGGGTAGAAAAGTCAAAGGCAGCCCTAGAAGAAACATGAAAGCTTCTTAAAGCTAACTTCATCAGAGAAATTAGATTCACCACATGGCTCTCGAACGTGGTAATGGTAAGGAAAAACTCAGGTAAATGGCGCATGTGCGTCGACTTTACAGATTTAAATAAGGCATGCCCTAAAGATGCTTACCATTTACCTTGCATCGATAAACTCGTAGACAGTGCGTCAGGTTTCAAAAGCTTGAGCTTCATGGATGCATACTCTGGCTACAACCAGATCCTCATGCATCCGAAAGACCAAAGCAAAACAGCATTTATAACCGAACATGGAAACTTTTGTTATAGAGTAATGCCATTTGGTCTAAAGAATGCAGGTGCAACCTATCAACGGCTGATGGACAAAGTGTTCCGTCACCAAATTGGTCGGAACATGGAAATCTATGTGGACTATATGGTCGCCAAAACTACACAGCAAAAGTCACACTACGACGACCTCAGGGAGGTATTTGAACAGATCCGAGCATATAACATGAGACTCAATCCGGAGAAATGTGCCTTCGGAGTACAAAGAGGCAAATTCCTTGGATTCATGCTGACCTCACGAGGAATTGAAGCAAACCCTGAGAAATGTGAGGCGATACTCAAAATGGCGAGCCCTAAAACAGTAAAAGAGGTACAACAATTAGCAGGAAAAGTAGCAGCACTATCTCGGTTCTTGCCAGCAGCCTCAAGCCTATCACATCATTTCTTCCAAACAATATCAAAGAATAAAAAATTTCAATGGACAGAAGAGTGCGAGAAAGCGTTCACCGAACTCAAGACCATTCTATCATCACCACCTGTGCTGCAGAGACCAGAAGTCGATAAACTTTTATACTTATACTTATCTATTTTTAATTATTCTATAAGCTTGGCTCTAGTCCTTGAGACAGGAAAAACACAACAACCAGTATACTTCGTTAGTAGAGTCATGCAATCAACAGAACAGAAGTACCCGAGGATAGAACAACTAGCTTTAGCACTTGTAACAACGGCAAGAAGACTAAGGCACTATTTCCAAAGCCACACAATACTAGTAAGGACAAACCAACCACTAAGACAGATACTGACAAAATCAGAACTGGCTGGACGTCTGACCAAATGGTATATCGAGCTCTCAGAATTCGACATCCAATTTCAACCAAGGTCGGCACTAAAAGCACAGATCCTCGCGGACTTCATCTCAGAACTAACCCAAAACGAACACAATAAATCTTGGGAATTACATGTGGACGTGGCGTCCAGCCGAGGAGGAAGCGGAGCCGGGATAATACTGAAAGAAGGAGACAAGGTGGTGGCCGAGCAATCCCTCCAGTTCCACTTCCCGGCAAGCAACAATCAAGCCGAATATGAGGCCCTCATAGCAGGACTCAAGCTCGCCCTAGATCTCCAAGCAAAAATCCTGACAACACACTATGATTCCCTCTTAGTAGTGCAACAAATCCGAGGAGAATTTCAGGTAAAAGATCCCTTGCTAGAGCGATATTGTCTCATAGCAAAGGATCTCATTTCAAAGTTCAGCTCATTCATTATTCTACACGTACACAGAGAAGAGAATGTTAGAGCAGACAAATTATCAAAACTTGCCGCCACTAGGGCGGACACACAAACATCAGCACTATCACAATTAACACTTAAAAGGCCCAGCATTGAACTATTATCTATAACAAACATTAACCACCTCCGAGACTGGAGAACACCTTTCCTTAAATACATCAATGCAGGTATCATTCCTAGAGACGAGCTCAACTCGTAACACTTCAGACAAAAAGCAAGCCTCTACACAAACATAGAAGGAGAGCTATACAGGCGCGGCTTCTCACAACCATTGCTAAAATGCCTGAACAAAGATGAGGCAAAAGAGGTGATGGATGAAATACACGAAGGAGTCTGTGGGAACCACATCGGAGGCCGGGCTCTCGCCGCAAAGATTGTCCGAACAGGATATTATTGGCCGACCATGAAAAGGGATTGCATGACAAAAGTCAAAACATGCGACAAATGTCAAAAGCATGCATCCATCTCTACAAAACCGGCCGAAGCATTACACAGTATGGAAGTAAGCTGGCCCTTCCACAGATGGGGGCTCGACAAACTCGGCCCATTCCCAATAGCTCCAGGTCAGGTAAAGTTTTTTTTAGTATCAATAGACTATTTCACAAAATGGATAGAAGCACAATTGTTAGCAAAAATAACAGTAGAAAAGGTACGATCTTTTATATGGAAAAATATCATATGTCGATTTGGAATACCAAAAGAAATAATATCAGACAATGGTCGGCAATTCACAGATAATAAGCTCAGCTCATTTTTACAAAATTTTAATATATAGCACCATTTTAGCTCGGTCAACACCCACAAACCAATGGGCAGGCCAAAGCTACTAACCGAGTTATACTGTAGGCAATAAAGAAAAAGCTTGATAACGCAAAAAGAGAATAGGCGGAGCTAATACCAGAAGTATTGTGGAGTTACAACACCACAATACAAATAACAACGGGCGAAATACCCTTCAAACTAGTCTATGGGTCAGAAGCATTAATCCCGGTAGAGGTCGGGGTCCCACGCTAAGAGCCGACCTATACGACGAACAACACAACATAAACACAAGAAATGCCGAGCTTGACCTAGCGGAAGAGGACCGAGAAATCGCCGCCATTAAACAAAGGGCTCAGAAACAACTGGCAGAAAGAAGGCACAACAAAAAAGTGGTGCCTAGGACATTCGAGGAGGGCGATTTAGTCCTCAGACGAACAGAAGAAGCCAGGCGACCTCCTTCACATGGAAAGCTCACCGCAAACTGGGAGGGACCATTCTGAGTTTCCAGAGTGCTCGGAATGGGGGCTTACCAGCTGCAAACATTACAAGGCAATCCAATTTCAGGGAATTGGAACATCTCTTTACTAAAGTTGTACAAGTCATAGAAATTGTACATTTTGCGGATGAAGGTACTCTTTTTCCCCCTTAGAGGTTTTTCCCCCAAAAAGGGTTTTACCTAAGGAGGGTTTTAATGAGGCCGGACGCCCAAATCAAACAAATTCAACCGACTATTTGTTCAATTATTTTACATTACTATTTAACATACCATACTATCGAAATAGCTATATCATTAAGGTGGCCCAGCCACGATCAATGCTTACTTTAAGTCAAACAAGAACCAAGTGTTCACAAAACATCAATTCGACCATAGCTCGGCCAGACAAAACGAAATAACTTATCATTACAAATAAAACACACATAAATAAAAACAACTCAAGAAGGAGGGACATTCTCGTCATGGTCCTCCACAGTGCCATCCACCACCAACTTCCCATCAATGACGACCTTTGTCACGTCCATCCGAGTACAATCAAATTCAGGTGCCAGAGCAGTAATCTGACTAATAGCTCGGTCGAAACTGGAGGCAAACATTTCCATTCCCAATTCCTCGAGTTCATGAACTCGGGAAGTCAGCTGCCCCTTAGCCAAATCACTATCCTTAATCTCGGACTGAAGAAGTCGGATTTGGTCTCTGAGACGAGAAACCTCCTCTTCGGACGACTTCACCTTCTCCGATATCTCGGCATTTTCCAACGAAACCTTTTCCATAGCAATATCCTTTTCTTTTAGCGACTTCTCCAGATCAGTAACCCTCCCCACAACAACTTGCTGTTCAGCACCAACTAACTCAGTAGTACGACCAACACACATAAGGCGTGAGGCAATAATCTGCAAACCACAAAGGTTATCAACCGAGAGAAAATAAAAACAAACGACGATTATAACACAGAAACCGACCTGAATGAATTTTCCCAAGACCTCCATACCAATACGGCGAGTCATGAGCATATCTCCAGGATATTGGGAAACTCTGTCCGATAACTCAGCAATAGGAAATTGGTCGCTCCACAAAGAGTAAGGGTTCGTCCCAAGTATGAACCCATGAAGGCGCTTCTGACGATTAAACACAGACCTACCACCACCAACCACATCCCTCTCATCCTCAGAAATAACTTCGAGGGACTGATTAGTTTCCACCCTTTTCCTCTTGAATGATGAGGTAGGCTGAGCAACGGACTGAGCAGCTTCTCCACCAGCCTCCTTCACGGCCCCAGAAACACTAGCGTCCTTATCCTTTTTCTTCTTCAAAAAGGATTGAAATTGGGAAGGATCGAGTAAAGGAGCTCGCCCACCTGTACAGAGAAAAGTAGTCAGATAAATAAAGTAAATAAACAACAGAAAAGACACCAACTATCATTACCTATATAGGACCTCAGACCCTCATTGTCACCAGCATCATGCAATTGTAAGAGTTCAGGAATAGACAAACACACCCCATCAGCAAAACACTCTATCAAAAACTCTAACACACATTCCTCCTCCACATTACGCTCAGTAGCCTCAAGAATCTGACAAGGCTCTGAACACCAATACAACGGAAACCTCTCTATAAGCTCGTCATCAAGGTAAAAAGGGTAATCAGCCTCCTTCGACCGGACTTTCACAAACAAAGATTTAAAATTTTTAAAGGAAGACTTATAAAGTAAAAACAAAGAGCAACCAGGGTAACTACTCAAGCATACCCACTGCCCCCTCCTAACCCCCTTGGACTGAAACAGTGAGAAAAATAAAGGAAGGGAACAAGGGAACGACAAAAATTCCATCAGACACTCGAAAGCACAAAGAAACGCCCAAGAATTTGGATGAAGTTGAGACGGTGCACAATTCAATTGGTCAATACGTCACACTCAAATGAAGAAAAGGGAAATTTAACACCTAACTCCAACAGACAAGGCGTGTACATGTAAAAATACTCCCAACCCCCTCTTCTCTCAAAAACCTATCATCACTCGAACAATAAAGAAACTCAACACCTATACCAGAACCCTCCCTTACGAAAACCAAACCCTCGAGCTCACGCAGCGATGAAGAATCAACATACGAAGACGATTGAGTCTTCACATCGTCATGAACCCAATGGTACAGGTTATTTTTCTTATCCTCAACAGCCGTTTTCTTATCTTTCTCTCTCGCCATAACAAAAACAAAAATAAGCACTAAAGTGAAGAAGGAACTAACCTCTGGAAGTCATACTCGAAGATATGAATGACAGAAGATGAAGAAACAAAGCACCAGTTCCAAAACTACAAACCAAATACTATTACCAGGCCCACTAACTTAGTGGGAAAATCAAAACATAACAGCTACCAATCTTGAAAAACCAAACGCAAGGAAGGCGCATTAATTGCAGCGCGCCAAGCGAGGTAGAAAACTCCTTGACTCCCCATTGACCCCTAAAAGCACGAGCCCAACAAACAAAGCCCAACTTAAGCAAAAATCAACAAGAAACACCAAAGGCATAAAGCTTGCCTGCCCCCTAAACAGAGACAGACAAGCTTGGGGGCTATGATGTGTACCCCATAAACTCAGAGATAAGATCAGAATTAAAGACCGACCATAAAGATAGAAGACGAACGAACATATCTGGGATAACCACTTGACCAAAAACTAAGCATAAGTCAAACACTATCCACTAGCCGTTACCAACAGCAACAGAAACTCACTAACCGAACCACGATTATCGGAACAAGCAAAGCACTTCGTTCACCTATAAAACCGAACCCAATAGCCCAGGAGAAACAGTTCACAGAACTCACTCTAAGTTATTTCTCTTACTTTCTTATAACTCACATTCTTACTTGAGCGTCAGAGTGCTTTTTGCAGGTGCTCCCGCCGCCGTGTTTCATCGTGCCGAGGTCACCCTTGAAGGCTACCTTACAGACGATGTATAACTCTCCCAAGAGCCGAGCAGCCTCGATTAGAAGTTACAGACCTCGGTCGAATCAGAACGGAACACTAGTTAAGAATAAGAAAGACAAACTTAGATTAAATCTAGATCAGACAAGATTCAAAAAAACCTCTTCAGCGAACCACCAAACCTTGGACTGCCTGGGACCCATCTTCGGTTACCTTGTTAGCCTGAATTGTATTGATCACATTCGAAATATTATCCCTCCATGTCATTAGCTTTGTTCTCAGTGCTTGCCATTGGTGCTGACCAAACATACCATATGTGTGATGACTAACAACTACAACTTGATTCATTTGGTCCATCTTACAGTCAATCAACTTTGCAGTTATTGCCTTAACCACCCAGAGTTCTACCTCATCATCATTGATATTCAGTATTTCTCTTATAAGTTCGTACCGAATTCGACAAGATCCATTAGAGCTAAGATCCACCAATGACATCAACCTCATCTTGGCATGCACAAGACCATAGTTTTTCTCCAAGTCAGAATTTGTAGTATGATATTCTAAGTAAGCACCCAGCCTCTGAGTAAGAAAAATCTTGAGAAGTTGGTATAACACAGCATATTTGGCATCTTTCTCCAATTGCAAAACAGCAGGCATGTCTAATAAATCACACTGGAATATATAAGATAATTTCACAAAATCAATGATTGCATGCACAGCCTCCTCCTTTGCTTCACTCAATACATGTGCATCTTCTCCATTAAAAGAACTTAAAAGAGTTTTTTGCCTATGCTTTTGTTTTCTTTCAAAATGTTAAGAGATAGCAAGGAAGAACTCTCTCTATTCTGATATCCCACTTTTCCGGTCTTTCAAAAAATTGTCAATATTTTTCAATGAAGGGATAATGTATTTAGTGACTTTCCCTTCAGCTGCTAAATTCAACGCTTTCATGTAGATATAAAAGCGGTAATATGGAGTCTCCACAAGATTGTACAGATTGATCAAAATCTTCAAGCACACCGCAGGCTTTTCACGTGGTTGTTGAATTAATTTTGCTGATATAACTTTGATGATATCCATTACTACATCTGGATTCTCAGTAATAAGATTGCAGATAATCGTGAAGATGGACTCCACATCTTTTTCAGTAATCTTCGAGAAGATTAACTCCAGCAGACGTAATCATCAATGATGCTAGCTCCAACTACTTCCCCATTAGCAATGAACTCCTCAGCCTCCATGCATAGTCTACTAACCTGTGGCTCAACAACCTCGGGACCCGCGTCGGCCCAGGCAAGCTAGGAGGTAGGGATGAGAGTGGCCATTGTAACTGCGAAGCTGTCTCTGCAACTGCGAGATTGGGAGACCCTAACGTGCTTCTTTGCTTGATTGTGCGGCAGAACAATAACATCTATTTATACTAATTACTAAACTAAATCAACCAGGATGATTTTGTTGGATGAAGATAACCATAACTTATTTAAAAAAAATATAAACATAACAAATTTTATTTTTAGAAAAAAAAAAGATAACAAATAAAAATAAAATAAAAAATTAAAATAAGTTAAAACAACTAGAATCTCTAAATGATTCTCTTGAAGAAAAATAAGTATAACTAACTTAAAAAAGATAAGCAAAACAAATTTTATTTCTTAAAAAAGATAAAATAATAAATAAAAATTTAATACTAAAACCCTACGACAGGACAAATATTCTCCTCTCAGCATCACATTCAGGCCTCTTTTTTCAAACTCTTAGATGAATATCATTCAGCTCCATGAAGAAGCTACGGTGCTATACTATGGAAGATGACACTGCCTTCGAATTGTTTGAAAAACTCAATTGTGCAAGATCGAGTGAAATTCATTTATAATGATTCTATGCATATCTCCAAACTGCGGGTGATTTTGGGTACTCGAATTGTATTTATAATATGATATTTGTTTTATTGTATAATATGATGATTTGACCTTACATACGATATGAATAATAAAAATTATGCAATTAAAGAAAGAAGTCCAATTCTACTAAAAAAAATATTCAGTGATAACAATTCTAACAATAATTTGTAATGGATTAATTCTGGTTTTTTTCATTTTTTTAACATAAACAGTCTAATATGCAAGACTAAAAACCACACTCTAATACTGTGTTAGTCTAAAAATCTGTTTTGTTTTCGTAAAAATTAAAAAAATTGGTTAGAATGAACCAAATGAACCAATTTTATGAATAGTGTAAGATTAATCTGATTTTTTTTATGTAAAAGAACCGATTAGAATAAACTAAAATTAAAATGAGGACACATGTTATCTTCTGCCTCATAGTCTTTATGAAAAATCATTTTTGATGTCTTTATGAGAGTGACAACCTTTTATACAAAATAGTAACACAAATTTTCTCTAACTAAAAAAAAATCAACAAATAAATTTAGTATACAAAATATATATAAAATACAGTTCTAAAAATTGATTAGCTACACAGTGGAATAGTGGTTCATATAAAGTATGGAACCTTAGCCTTTATATAGGCAATTAAGGCAATTAATATGCCTAAATTGACCACTACATATGCATGTGAACACACAAATTTTTAGTGTGAATGTAAACCAAGACACCAACTATATATATATATACACACACAAATTGCATTCACAACAAATTTTTAATTTGAATGTAACTAATCTACCAATTATACATGTATGCAAATACACAAGTTTAAACTTTTTGCATTCGCTACCAAAACCACCAAATATGTTCAAACACCTTCACTGTTCGATTAAATTTTAAACATACAATTTTGACAATAATTTGTTTTCAAATTATATTACTTGTTCTATAATTTAATCACCATGATTCCGTTCATGAATAATAATGGACCATTTTCCCGTCAAGATTATCGTATATAGTTTGCAAATTCTTTGTTTGACCATCATCACCGCGAAAAGACATGTCAACTCCAAAACCACTACAAAGAGACGTTAGTGTTAACTTAATTTTGTAGAATTAAGTTTAATTTGATTAAATTAAACTGATAATGTAAATGTGATTTGTTCTTAAATACTTTTTTATAAAATATAATTTGAAGAAAATAATGTTGTTTGGTAATTGTAATTAAAATTATATTTAGATGTAAAATGACAAAAAAAATCAAGTATATCATATCTATTTTCGATTTACTTTAAACAATATTAACATTATAGCGGGAAATTGTATTATTAAGGACTCTCTTTACAATAATAACCATGCAACTTGGAAGAATGGACATTATTAGAAAAATTTTAAGTGCTCTCAAAGAAATTCATATCTTTGGTGAACTTAATTATGTGTTTTTGGTTTCTTGTTAGCTATCTATTAATGAACATTAAAACTACATCGAATAAATATAATTATATTTGGATAATATATATTTGATTAACTCAAATGTATTTTTGGCGAAAATAATAACTTTTTTCTATACGTAAAATAACATCAAACTATTAAAGTATTGATGCATCAATACCTTCTGAATCAACAAGTTAAGAGGAGGAGAATCAGTTACTAATTTAGCCTCAAGTGATGTTCCTATTTTAGGAAAAGACACATAGAGTCCAACCAGGTAAAAGAAAAGCTAATAGATTCTTTTCTATTGTTTGGGATCACTTTAAGTGACAAAGTCAATAAGTCATCTTTAAATTATTTATTGCTTGTTGTTATTTTTCTTATCCCTGATATAAATTAGAATATATTCAGTTTATTTTGTTGGAAATGTATGGTGAAAGGTGAAAAGTCTTTAAGAATTTTTTGAAAATTGAAGGATATCATTGCTAAATTGTTTGAGCAATATAGCATATGGAATCCAGATCTTTTTTGATCCCTGCATGTGTGCAAAAGATAGATACTAATTTTTCTTCTGATACTACACCAAATCCTAGTTTAGACATGAGTGATAATGATAACATTATGATTGAAGACCCTATGAGCAAATAAATGGAAACAAACACAAAGGATAAAGTTAAGTGAGCGCAAGAAGAATGAGATGGATATGTATTTGAAAGATGAAGTGGCAGAAGATTTTAATGGATTTGATATATTGAGGTGGTGGAGAGAAAAAACTTTGAGGTATCATATTTTCTCTTGCATGACTAGAAATATATTAGTCATTTCTATTTCTACCCTGACATCTGAGTCAGGTTTTAGTATCGGAGGTCGTATTCTTGACCCTTATCGTAGTTCTTTAAGTTCCACCAATATAGAGCTTTAATTTGCATTTAAAATTTGTTGAAGTCTCTTAAGATTTTGGTTAAATTTGATGAAGAAGATGTTGTTGATTCAAGTATATAATGAATTGGTCTACTTATTTTTTATTATTCTTTATCTTCGATTTGAAACTATTGGCTTATTTTAATATATTTTGTTATTGTTGAATTGAATAGAATTTTTTTGAGTACTAATATTGAAGATCGTAAAATTCAAAGTCCATTACAACCTTATCTATCATCTTAGATATTCTCACTAAGTGTTTGTATTAGTGTACAATAATAACTTAGATTGCTTTTTTTAAATTATTCTAATATATTTCACTAATTTTTTAATTGGAATTTTTTTAATAAAAATAAATGGTTGCTGAAATTTAAAAGGCTTCACCTGATGGAAAAGAAAAATGTTGACTTGAGCTTGTTGAAATTTAAATTGATCACTTGAATAGTTGATGAATGGTTGCTGACTTAATGTTTTATAGTTGACATGTGTGTTGTTTATAGGATTTAGTGTTGTTGATTTAAGTTTCATATGATGGTTGCTGTTTTTTAAGGAGAAGGAATCAACTTATTTTAGTGTTGTTGTTTTATTTCAAGTATTTGTAGCTGTTTTATTTTAAGTGAGATATTTTAGTATTTGATGTCTTTACTGATTATTAAAAGTATTTATTAGAATGATTGGTATTATATTTATTTTTTGGCAAGTTCTACTGTGTAGATAGTATGTTGATATCTGCATGTGTAGATTTGTGGTGGCAGCTTGTAGTTACAACAAATGGCATAGGAGGAGACAGGATGTAAAGGTTGACAAAAAGTTGAATATAACCACGTGAGGAGTTTAATACTGTGGTTTAATAATGATATTTTATCATGATTAATTAAGTTAAGTTGATTGCGGGCCCAATTCTTGGACTTTCCTCCTTTTTGGACAAAAAGTGGGTTTTGTGTTTAAAACTGAAAAATGTAAAGAAAGAATATCATAAGTTAACATTATTGCTACTCAATACCCAATAAACCAAAAAATCACTACAACTATAATTACGCAAAAAAAAAAGAAGAACATCACTGCAACTACTACAACTACTACGCTAAAGAAAAAACCTACCCGACCCAAAGAAAAAAATATTTGACCTGCCATTCAGTGAGCCAAACCCATTCCCAGGTCCTAGCCGTTGTATACCCCACGAACGATGGTTCTCATGAAACGATGATGTTTTGCTTTTAAAAGAAAAAGAAAGAAAGCACGCAGAGAACCCAGAAAGCCTCTCCTCAGCTCCCAAGTCCCAACCCTTTCTCCAATTCTCCCATATCCTTCTCTCCAAAGAAACGATAACCGTAGCCTCATCGCCGCAAGCCACCGAAGCCGCCCGTCGCAGTCAGGGGCACGCGTGAAACACAGAAGCCTTTCCTCCTAACCCTAGAGCCCCTTCTCCAGTTTTTTTTATCTCCTTCCTTCTCCCCAAACAAAAACGAAAACCCTAGCCTCACCGCCACAAGGAGTGAGCTGATGCAGCCGTCCATCCCAGTCAGGGGCTTGTCCAGTGACCACCTTGTCCACATGTCCAGGCTCTCCTTGGGCTGAGAATCAAGCCACTGCTTTTCTCTGTCCCTCACAGCAAACGGGAAGAGCATGAGCTTGTAGATCTCCGGATTCACTCCATTCGTCTTTACAGTGTCACAGATCTGCAGGAAGTTAGAGATGAATAAGTTTGGATCTTCCTATGGGAGTCCATGAAACTAGCAATTCTGCTGCACCAGAGTGATCAGTTGAGGCTTAAGCTCAAAATTATTTACACCAATAGCAAGTACTGAAATATTGTGCCCATAGAAGTCACGAGTGGGTGCAGTGTATGAGCCAAGCGTCCTCCTTTCTTGCTCATTAGCATTCAGATTTTCACCATTAGCGTCCATGATGAGCTCTTCAGCTTTCTTCTCAAAAGTCTCCTAGAGATTCTCTCTGGCTTTGTAAGCTCTAGCTTATTGTAAACTCGCCTCAAGGTCCTTTCAGGCTCAGAATCAAACTCGAGAAGGGGTTCTTTATCCCTGTTCCTGATCATAAACAAACAAGAGACAAAGAAAACTTGGTGGGTGAATTATGAACTCGCACAGCTTAACCAGCAAGTGCATCGGGTCATCCAAGTAATACCTCAGGTGGGTGAGGGTCGATCCCACGGGATTGCTGGATTGAGCAACAATGGCTATCCAGTTGGACTTAGTTAAGCGAATAAAAAAAGGGGTTTTGATGGCTGAAAGCGCATAAAACAATAAACAAGGAATTAAAGAAAGCACTAAGAGTTTGGTGTGAAAACAATATGGGAAAAACAGTTAAAGTTTCAGAGATGTTTATTTTTCCAGATTAAAAATTCTTACCAACTATTTTAATAATGCATGATTCATTCTATGGCAAACTATAAATAATTAAACCCTAATCCCTTAGTGATTTAGTTTTCTCTAACCTTTATTAACCGCCATTCTCGTGGTCACTTAATTCCGATTAGAGGGTTAAGTTCAAAAACTAGTTTATGACCACAAAAATCCTAATTACCCAAAGCTAACAAGATTATATGTCACATATCCCAATTAGTTCATGTAATTAGCAGATTAGGAGAAATTTGTTTTCAAGCTGTAGTTCAGGCGAGATAACTCTCCCGAGAATCATAAGAACACAAGTAAAATAAGGGTCATATTCTCGTTCCACTCAAATTCATAAGATTAAGAACAAAAACAATCCTTAGAATGGAATCAATACATTAATTAAAATAGAAGAATAATAGTTCTAATCTATAGAAATAAACAGAGCTCCTAACCTTAACCAAGAGGTTTAGTTTCTCATGACTTACAGAGAAAACAGGGTTTTGAAAGTGCGAAAGGAAGGAGATCCGAATCACAAGTGATCTTTTCCCTTTTATACTAACCTAATTTGAAATGGAAATAAAAATAAAATAATAAATCCTATGACTAAAAGATATTTTTTGTAAAACTAATAAATGCTAAATCCACTTGAGAAGCTCCAAAGAGGGGAAATGCTGCCTACTGCTGGCGTTAAACGCCCTAAGGGGAGTGATGGCGTGCTGGCTTGAGGTCCCTTGCTGGCGCTAAACGCCAGTTGGGCATTTAATGCCCAGGGAGGTGCTGTCTGCTTTTTCCTTTTTAGCTCCAAACTCCGTCAAATTGCTTTGAATTTCACCTGAAATCATAAAAACACCAAAACAATCCAAAGTAGCATCCAAAGGAGATTTTTACACTAAAATCAAGTAAAACTAAATAAAAACTAAATAAAAATAACTGGAAGATGATAAGAAAAAGGGTATAAGATACACACGCATCAGTACAATTTGACTGAAGAAGGCATATTGGCAAAGATGTTTTGGACAGATGGTCCTAGCAGGGTTGATTTTCAACACCTTGGGGACATGATTGCATTCGATTCGACATATAGGTTGTGTGCATGGCATCTGTAGAAGAATGTGGCCTCGAACACATGGTGTACACAGTTGAGGAATATGGATATCCCGGTCAGAATGTGGTGGCATTGTACGATCCAAACAAAGGGAGGTTGGACTGTCGATGTGGATTTCGGGAGAAAGAAGGTTTTCCATGCAGGCATATGTTTTTTTGTCATGAAGCACGAGCATGTAAAAAAAATTACCGAGCGGTTGATATTGAGATGATGGAGGAAGGATGTGAAGACAGTCAACGAATATAATGAGAAGACAGAAGACGCTAATGAACGGGGTTTCTTGTTGAGACATGGTGCCCTGCATGCTGCTTCATAGTGGATGTTGTTGTTGGATCTAAGAACGACGAACTCTACAAGAAATGCATGAGCGGAATCAGGCAAATACGATTTGATCTTCAAGTATGCAACGGTAATAATACGATGGATAGGAGTCCGAAGGCGGCCTGTGATGTACGAGATCCAGCTGTTGTGCACACAAAAGAGGCACCCAGCACACGGGGGCACAAAGGTAAAAAAAGGAGGTGCACGAAATGCAGAAAAACTGGGCACACAAAGAGGAGGTGCACTGAGCCACAGAGGAATTTCACATCGACGAAAGATTCACGGTGTCCCACCATGGAAACCACAGTCAGAAAACTCGAGGTAAACATTTGTTTTAAATAATTTTATTCACGAGTTAAATAATTTTATCTAATTGCATCAGTACTGAATATCAATTTTGTTGTGACGTAGGCTGTTTTGCCGAATGTTTATTTGCACGTTGATCAAGGCAAGGGGTTAGATGAGGGAGACAATTGGTGCAGGGAGGAGGATGATAGAACAAACGACAGATGGGACCATGTAATAGGTGCAGCGCAAAGCCAAACCAGGAACATGGGTAGACTGGGTAATGCCATCGCCTAGGATACAAAGGTAATCAACTTGTGGTTTAGTAATCTCATTTTGCTTTGTAAGTCGCATTCTGATTTTTAAATTTGAATATAACACACCGCTTGATAGTTAAGGGTCATGTAGATTGTGTTTGGAAAGTTGTGAATACTTTTCTATGTCATTTTTGGTATTAACTTGTTATTGTCCTGGAACATGCAAAGCGATTCAATGTAGTTATGATTTGTTACTGTTGTTCTTCACTGTAGGTGTTAGAGATATTGCGATTGTTGCAAGATTGCTGCTTAAAGTATTGACCACATGGTTCTTTGTTGAAGACATTTTTTTTTATTTTACTGATCTTATTAAGGTTCCAAATCATGGTCATTTGTGTTCCATTAAGCTGGTCGAGCCTAGAATCGTGCAGCTGCATCCACCGAACCATGAAAAATATATTTTCTCGGACTTGAAGCACTTAACTATGTTCATTTATATTCCGTTATACTAGATTGGAGTCAAGTCATCAAACTTTATTGAGGAGTTGTTTTTAATTTATGCTGTTGTAGTTGATTAGGTTCAATTTTAGTTAACTTCTGATTCGTTAAGGAGGTTCATAATGGAATGTTGGACCTGCATTTACTGGACGATGCTAAATTACATTAGATAATTTTGTATAGTCAACTTTGGGCATTACTCAATGCTAAATTATGTTAGACATTTTTTGTTATGGTTTAATAGACAAATATAAAAAAAATTACAAACAATCCGACTGCTTCAATAAGGAAATTGAAAAAAATATATTATATAATAAATTCTATCTAAATAAATAATATAAAGAGCCATACATTTGAATGTGATAATAGTTTTCAAGTTGAGGTCAGATTCAAGGACAGCAGCAGTCCTTTTTTTTTATAATAACAATGCATTTTATAATTTTATTTCCATTTACTTGTTACCACTTTAGATTGCATTAACACGATAACAAAATATCGGACGAATGGAGATCTCTTGGGGCTTATAATTTTGTCGTTCTATGTTATTTTTATATGCTGAATAAGTCAAAGAATTCTATGTTTTGAGAAAATGATTATTTGACATTCATAACAAAAAATTATTAATCTTGATAGATTTCAGTAGTTTTAGTGCAATAGGTTTCAGTGCTATTAGATAAAGCATCTAACTTAAAATCCAATACCATTTACGATCCCGCTTACATGTTCAGCGAGTGACTCGGACATGACGAACCAATATAATTACTAATGGGAGTAGCCCAAATAACATCTATTATAATGCATGCAACATAATAGTCACAAAAGGTTGCATGCAATGGGAAAAGGAGCGTTTGCAACTTCATTAACACATTAGAACATGAAACATCGTCCTGACCAGAGTGAAGGGCTCAAAAAAATAACCATCCCCTACTATGTAATTAGATGGTCATGCTTTGGCTGCTACTGCTGCCGACTGTTGCATCCTCTTGCCCGCCATTCTTGGAGTCACAACCATCAATCTCCAAGTAGCTCTTAACAAAGTTATTCCAGAAATATCCTGCCAACTGACAGACCTCCTCCCACTTTGGGTTTGACTTTGACATAAAAGATCCATAGCCAATCTCATCCGAGTTTCATCGTCAACCCTCTAGGAACAATAAAATTAGAAAATGAGTTACTTCCATAGGGTGCATGGGTTTACGAGAGAGGGAGGTCTCCACCGTCCATGAAGTCTGGTGCACCCACAAGGTAAAAGAGAGGGACTTCCCATCACCATGGGCACGAACGGTGTATCGACTGGAATCATTTCCAGATATGAACTCGAGCCATCGCTATAACCATGTAGTCACATGAACCCAGGAAATAAAAAAACATTAGCACAGAATAACAAAAATGTAAATGTAAATATGCTCACAATAAAACAGTTTCAGTGCTACACCATTAGTGAGTGGTTGAACCATCGTGATAGTTATCAGTGGCTAAGAGAAGAGGGGGTTGAATCTTAGCCCCTTTTTTGCTGAGTAACTCTTGCTGCCCTTTTAAAATACTTTAGGAGATATTTCTGCTTTTTGTCTCGTCACTAGTCAAGAGACTTTTTTTGTCTCGTAACCAATGAGGATATATTTTTCAATTTTGTCTCCTACGAACAGAATCAGAAATTGAGTAGAATAGAAAGAGAGAATCACACCCAGAAGTATCCTGGTTCAGCTACTAAGTGCAGTGCAGCCTACATCCAGTCTCCATCACAACAATGATGGAATTTCACTATAATCAATCAGATTATAGACACGAATTCTCCTTAGGAACTACCCTTCCTATCCGAGACAAGTCTAGAATCTATCCCCAATCCTGAACTTGACTTGGTCACCTACCAAGCTTTCAACTGCTAAGTGCTAACCCAACTTGCAAGGGAATTCCCACAGAATCATGAAACACAACACAGATGTACAAAGGACCTCTAAGGACATCTATGGCTTTTTCTTTTAATTTTGTATACTCTGCCTTTTTCTGCTCTATGGCTTTTTCATACAAACCTCAATGTTTGCCTTTTTCCATGAGACTTAAGACAGACAAAACTAAATAGAAAAATACAATATGAAAACATTAAAGGAGAAGAACTTTTGTTAGCTTGGATAGCTATGAGAACTCTGTGCTTTCACTTTCTCTCCTTGTCTCAAGCCTTGCCTGTTCACCCTTATTATAGAAGGGGAAGCCTCCAAGGTTGAAACGGATGAACCGAGCTAATCTTCTTCTTCAATACAAAATCGGTTCAGCCAGAGAGAGAAGAGAGAGAACCGAATGCAAAATCCAACATGCAATTACCTCTTTCTCTTCCCTTCCCACCAAGCTTCATCAATCCGGGCCTTTCATCTTGACTTGCTCCCCAAGAAGGATTCCTGACCCTTGATGAGTCATTGATGCTTGACAACTCTATCTGCTCTATCTTCTGCCTCTTCCTCCATGTAGCTACAGTAGCTACCTTCTGTGATGGTTGATCAAAAGTAGAGACGAGCCATGCCCAAGGGATCTTCTTCTCTGACCGAGTTAGATCTCTTCCATTTTTTGGGTATGGAGAACTTGAGACTTCTTCACCACATCTTACTATTAGTGGCAAAGATCTCAGCCACACCCTGCTGTAGATCTTCTTTCTGCTAAGGACATCATCACCTTAGCCCTTTCCTTGCTTTTAGTTTCTCTGAGATTTTTACTGATAACTTGCTTCATCCCTCTTTTCTTGCTAGACATGACCGAAAGAGAGAGGAGAGAGAACAGAGAAAAGCTTGCAATGGAATTAAGGAAGAAAATAAAAATGAGTTATGTTTACATTACCCATGCCTAGTAGCGTGTAAAGCAATAATAGCAATCACATCAATGTGAGCTTTCTCTCTCATGTTACCAAGGCATGTATTAAATCCAAGTTAATCAAAATTTGAATTCCATAACCCAAGTGAATGGATAACCGAACCCAATCAAGCATTACCCCTTTCCTTCTTTTTTTTTTCAATTCGGACCAAGCTAGTTGGTCTTTCACCAAAGGATTTAATTTGGGCTTACATAATAATTCCTGGCCCAATTCACATGATAATAATTTCAGCCACATATATTTTTAAATATTTTTGTACAAGGCTGATTATTTTTGCCAACTATTTTGGGCTTTCATTTTTCTTTATTCCCAATGACAAATTCTGCAAGCAACAAAATTATTAATTAACAAATGTGAATTAAAATTCAAATTAATAATTTTGTGATTAATTATTTTAATAATTTTTTATCATCATTAAATTAATTTGGAGTTTTCCAAACTCATCAATCTCCCCCTTAATGACAAACATTATTAAAAAATTGAATTGAAAAGAGTAAGGATTAAGAGTACTCCCTTTGAAGATTTGGAATCCTCCCCCTTTCCAATTGTTACATAGCTCCCCCTTAATATGTGCCATTTTATTAAAGGAAGCATTACATGTAACTTTCTTAAATCAAGCTTAAAGCCACAATATATTCAACATATGGAATATTAGAAATATTGAACAGCTTGATTTTTGAGCAGAAGTAACATGATAATCATAACCTGATTTGTTATCATCTAATGATTTTCTGCTCATTATAACAACAAAAATAAAGCATGCTTGAGTACCTTTAGAGTACATTTCAACATATAATCAAGACTCAACATACTTCAAATTAACAAAATAATTCCTGTTAAAAGCAAATTAGTCAATGAAACCACAACAAAAGGAACCATAGAATTCACCTTGTCAAATTAAGTTAAGAAATATGAAATATAATGTTGGCTAAGTTGTATACCCAGATCAAGTAGCTATAAAATCAGTAACATTTATGTAATTTATTTTCATAAAAAGATAGGGATGAAGCAGCACATTTTATAACCAGTTATTTCTTTTAGGCAAACACTTTGGTTTAGTGTTACACCATTAACAAGATTTCCCAAGTTAATGTAACACCTTTAATTAGTCTAAGCTTTATCTCGCGTCGTAAAGCAAAGGATAATCAAAGGTTATGACAGTTCTAAGCTCACACATATAATATATAGAAGAAATAATATAATCTAGAAGCCCGATGAAGGATATAGCTCAAAACAGGATTTAAAAAGCGCATAACGTACTAACGAAGCTTATGACTTAAAGTACAATATATAGATATAATATAACAAAAGATAATAGTATAATATCATAAGAATCTAGCCACAGCTCGCGGAGTTTAAGCCGGCTAGCCATATATACATACATACAGAAACCAGACAGTAAAATCAGCTTATACAAGTTTTTCTCTCTCAAATACAAGCCTCTAGGTAAAACAAAATACAAAAGTGAGAGATATGTAAACAAAATAAGTCAAAAAGACTCCAAGAGTAACAGGATCCTCCGCTTCTGTCACCATCCAAGCAACTCACCGAGGTGGGTCGCGACCTGCATCTGAAAAATATAACAGAAATATGGTATGAGAACCGGAGGTTCTCAGTATGGTAACAATGCCCAGTGATGTAGGATATAAGACCCCGGGACGCCAAAGGCAATCCTAGACTTCATATCCATCACAAGATTCATCTTAGGCATACTAAACAATAAAGCATAATCATATAAATCTTAACATAAATAAACAGGGTACTCTATCTTAAGGGATTTCTATTCTAACTAAACACCGCTGTCCCACAGCATTCACCAATCTATCATCCATACGATCCCATCGCCACCGCCTTTCCAACATCCTCATTCCCCGTAGAAATCACAATTAATTGCAATGCAAGTAAATCACAAGTAGGAGCATATAAGGCAAGTAACTCAAGTAAGCAAATAAGCATGTTATTCAATTAGGCATACAATTACAAGTCGGTAAAGCAAACAAACAGATAGAAAATGCACATAATGAATGCCTGTCCTATTGGCTGTGATATCACTTGTCGGTCTATGAATGCCAACTCGACACATCCTTTCGGATGTCGCCTTTCTGCCACGTTCGAGGATATAGCGCCTGGCACACTTTTGTTCTGAGGATATAGTGCCTGGCACACTATCGTTCTGAAGATATAGTGCCTAGCACACTTGCATGCTCATTCCGAGGATATAGTGCCTGGTGCACTCTTGCGGCAAAAAAGAAAAACAACAACAACATATATTTCATCATAAATCATTCCAGGGATATAGTGCCTGGCACACTATCCACATTCAACAAGCCCATCGACCTCAATCATCACCCATCATCACCATTTCTCATCTCAAATCACTTTCAGCCATCAGTTCTCAACATTCCAAGGATATAGTACCTGGCACACTTTCATTCAACATCCAACAAACTCGTAATAACCATCATCAGTTCCTCGATTCATATATCTTTCTCCCTCCTCATTCCAGCAGACCCAACCTCAGTACACCAGAAACCTAAGCCTCTGTTCTCTAATTCTTCATAATAACACCAACTAAAACTATTAGGTTAACTCCCATGTTCTCATACTCAAAATTATGTCCAAAAGCCTTAAAATGGTGTCATAGAAGCTTACAATCTTGTTGGGAAGGTGAAATAGTTGAAAACAAAACTTAAATTTGAGAAATAGGACGTGTGCGTACGCACAGGGGTGTGCGTGCGCACGCCCGAAAAATTTTTAAAAGTGTGTGTACGCATAGAGGTGTGCGTACGCACAGGTACCAAATCCTGCGCTGCAAGGTCTGTTCGCTCGCACAAGGTCTGCTAGCGCCTTCAACAGTCTGCCCTTCCCAACTTGTGCGTGCGCACAGGTTGTAAATCCTCATTGGTATGTGTGCGCACAAGCTGTGCTAGCGCTCTGAACAGTTTGCCTTCCTCCACGTGTGCGTACGCACAGGTCTGTGCGTGCGCACAGATTTAAAATTTCACAGAGGTGTGCGTGCGCACATACCAGAAATCTCAAAATTCTGTAACTTTGTAGAATTTTAGATTTTTACACCCATCTTTGAATGATCATAACTTCCTCTTCAAAATTCCAAATTTTACAAACTTTATATTGATTTGAGGAGTTTTCAATAAGCTTTAATTTCAAACCAATTTCAACCAATTTTGAAAACTGAGGCATAAGTTATGATCAGACAAAGTTCACCAAAAACCAACTTTCAACAAAAGTTCACAATTTACCAATTTTTCCATTTTCATAACTCAAACCAACCAAAACCAAATAAAACCATTCTAAACTCCACTTTTCATCAAAACCTACCCCTTCATAACATATTACACTATTCTCAACCATCAAACCTCAATTATATGATACCAAAGTCAATCCTCCACCAACACATTCACCAATAATCATTTTACCACTATCAATTCTCATCATCAACCTCATTCATGCTTTATATCAATATCCAACAATATACAATTATTTAAAGTCATCAAGCATCATTCCTCAACATCATTTTTTCTCAACATAACAATATCATTTCAACATACATTATCAATCAACCATCTAAATCCAAACCTATCCTATGGGTCACTAGCCTAAGTGTCCATGAATATTATATACTACATAGAGAAAACCGAAATCATACCTTGACCGATTTCTAATATGCCCTTAACCCAAAATTGAGCACAATCTATGCTTTCGACCACAAGCAAGCCTCCAAATCCACTCCAACAAGCACCAACAAGCTCCAAACTCACAATAATCAAGCTATATATATAAATCATCAAAATCAACCTAGGGCTCAATATAAACATAATCTCACAAGGGGTTCAAAAGCTCTTACCTTACCCAATAGTTTTGGAAGCCAAAACCACAAACAATCAAGTGTTAGAGTGTACCTAAACACCCAAAATAAAAAAATTTCACTCAAAACCAAACCAAAAACTCGAAATTCACAAGGGCACGAAAATTGGGCAGGGAATCTCAAGAAACTTACCACAAAGCTTAGCTAGAAGTGACGGGCTCGGCGAGAGCTAGATATCGCGGATTGAAGTTGTAGGTGAATAGTGCTCTTCTCTCTTCTCCCTCCTCTCTTTCTCAGCTGGTGTGTGAGTTATGAGAGTGGTGTGTTGAATGGGTTCATTAAATGAACCCTTATATATGTTGGACTTGGGCCCGGTCCAACCCGTTAGCGATTTTAGCCCGTTTGGCCCAACTTTGGGCAAAACCTTTAAAATTTACGCCCAATTTTCCATTTCTAATATTTTTCTAAGGTTTTTGACTGTTTCCACTTTTTCTTGCACAGTACCGGGCAGACTTGAACCGGTTCAACCGGTTCAACTGCCCGTTCACAGTTTTTTACGATTTTTCGCAGAAAATACATTTTCTGACTCAGAAAGACCTACTGAGTCCAAAAATCATATTTAAATCCCTAAATTCTCATTCTAACTTTCCAGAACCTAGTTTGGACATTTAAATTATTCTATTTAGTTAAACAATTTTTCATAAAAACTCCGGTTCTTATAGTTAACATCATCAAAATCGTTATTAAGTAAAAATTAAGAGATTGGCTTGATTTCCATTCATTACATTATAATGGCAAGTAGTTGTACACTTGTGCTGTCCAGAAGAAACTTAAATTGTCTTGATTAAACCTGTCCGAACCCCAAAATAAAATGGCATAACATTAAGGGCCACATTAAATTTCCTTCGTTAAAGAAATCCTGAACAAAATAGCAGCAACAATATCAGTTACAATCGGGTACTTGTCGGCCACCCATGTAGTCAAGCCCAAAGGAAACATTAACAAATACAGCCACAAATACTAGTTCTAAATTACACATTAGCATAGATATCTGATGGGCAGAAAATTGCCGATTAAGAATTTATAATAAGAACAGCGTTGCAAGTACAGTTCTTAACCGACAAAAACTCCGCTTATCAATTTAGAAAGAATTGTCACAATTTGAGAATAAATTACTGGGAGTAGAATTCCCATGTCGTCTCCCAACGAGTTGACAAAAGAGTACTATTTTATTGGTCAGGAATTTTTCTGAGAAATTTTAGAGTTGGAGAATAGAAAAATAAATGATTATAAATTAAAGCAATGAAAATTAACAAGAGGTTTTGTGTAATTGAAATAAAGAAGCCTTGACCAGGAGAAGATTAATCAGAAGTTCTATCCTTGTTGAATTCTCCCAAGTGTAATAGTAAGAGGTTGTTATTTTTACTTAGTTAACCTTTACCGAATAAAGGAAAATCAAGTAATTGAGCAAACTCTAATTCACAAGTCTTAATCCTCTCCTATGGAATGATTAGCATTAGTAACTAGAGAGTTAGCCAACAACTTCCAATTGTAAATTAACACTTGAGTATTTCAACTCAAGGGTCTCCTATTAATCAACTCCAAGATCAAGTCAAGAGCCTACTCCATTGACGTGGATCCCAATGTCGCAGACATGTAAAGGGAAAAGAGAAGAGACAAGGTAACTAAAATTAAATTAATAAAAGCTAATTTTGGAGTAATAAATTAAGGAAAGATGATACTCAAGCCAATAGTGAAATTAAATGTAAAAATAATTCTTGCATTAATAAATTCAAAGATCAAAGATATCCATGTGTAAATCTGAACAGGGTAAATGGGTGATAAAATAGTAAGGAATTAAGGAAACAAACTAGAATGATAGAAACTTAAACGGAGGTAGTAACTCTTCTCAATATCTAAATCAAAAGCATAAAACTATAAAACTATGAATATGAAGAACCCTAGATGAAGTAGTATTTTCTCTCTAAGATTCAAAACTAAAAAACTCAAAACTCTGTAAATGTGAATGTGTTCAGTCTCTGCTTGTCCCCTGGCTCTAGTCAGTGTTTCTGGGTCGAAAACTGGGTCCAAACTCAGCCCAAAATTGCCCCCAGCGTCTTCTGCGATTTTTGCACGTGGCGCACGTCACGCGTACGCGTCAATGGTCATCTTCGCGTGTCACGCATACGCATCAGGTACGCGCACGTATCACTATGCAATTCGCTTGTCACGTGTACGCGTCATGTACGCGTACGCGTCACTGTGAAAATCTCCAAATCACGTGCACGCGTGAACCATGCGTGCGCGTCGATCCTCGCTGGTCATCTCCTTTATTTCTTGTGTTCCTTCTATTTTTGCAAGCTTCCTCTCCATCCTCTAAGCCATTCCTGCCCTATATAGCTTGAAAACACTTAACACACAGATCGCGACATCGAATGGTATAAAGGGGAATTAAAAATATACAATTTAAAGGCTTAGAAAGCAAGTTTTCAATCATAACATAAAATTAGGAAGGAAAATGTAAAACATGCAAATTGTATGAATAAGTGTGCAAAAGACTTGATAAAAAACCACTCAATTTAGCACAAGATAAACCATAAAATAGTGGTTTATCAATCTCCCCACACTTAAACATTAGCATGTCCTCATGCTAAGCTTAAGGAGACCAAAAGAATGAACGGGGGAAAGTAAGACTCATGAGATGCAACCTATGTATGTGAATGCAACTATATGCTAAGATGTTTCTATCTACTTGGTTAAAAGTAAACAAGTTCTTCAAGACAAATATAAATCAGATTTCACTAATTCAAATCACACAATAAATGGCAAGCAAACTTGTAAGAAGATGGCTTATGAAGGCAGGGAACATAGAATCAAGCATTGAACCCTCACTAGAAGTGTATATGCACTCTAATCTCTCAGGTGTCTAGGGTCAATCACTCTACTATTCTCTAGTCATATTTTCTAAAACTTTGTTCTTCATCTAACCAATCAACAAATATTTAGTGTACAAATGCAAACATCATGAGGTCTTTTCAAGGTTGTAATGGGGCTAAGGTAAGGGTGAGGATATATGTATGGCCAAGTGAGCTATAATATGAATCTTTGACTAACCTAAGTTCTCACCTAACATACACACACTCCATATATATGAAATTATTCCTAGCTACCCATAATCTTACTTTTGTATATTTCATGTACTCATATATCAAATTTTCTTTAATTTCACCACATATGCATTTATCTTTTATTAAACTTAATATTGGGGTAATTTTGTTCCCTATTTATTTATTTATTTATTTATTTATTTATTTATTTATATTGTAAATTTTTTTTGTAAAAATATGAAAGCAAACATAACATATCAATGCATATGGTTTTTCTGGTCTCACATGAGTATGCACCCAAATTCCCAATATTTTTGTCAATAAAACACAACACATTCTCATCAACCCAAGTTCCCATAATTCCCCACACTTAATTGATACACAATCTCTATCTTAAGCTAACCAAAGATTCAAATGGGATAATTAATTATTTTTTCGCTTAAGGCTAGTGATGTGGTAATATAAAGAACAAATGGGGATTAAAAGGCTCAAAGTGGCAAACAAGGGTAATTGAAATGGTAGGCTATTTGGGATAAGTGAGCTAATAACAATTAATGGCCTCAATCATATGTATGCATGCAAATACACTAAACAATGGACATATAGAATGGAACAAACCATAGATTACAATCATAGAGAAGAAAATACACAAGAATGAAAATCATGGTTAAATAATGTAACCATATAATTATGCTCAAAATCTCACAGGTTGTGTGTTCTTAGCCGTAATTTATGTTCCAAATTACAATCTTCAAACAAGTTTAACACAAATTTTCAATTTAAATTAGTGAAATACTATAAACTAGGGTCTTGAAAAGAAACTCATTATTTTAACCAAGCAAAACATACATGCAAACAATTATTATCATGCAATCTATCCTATCTAACAAAAGAAAACTAAAATGTTAGTGTTCAGAGAGAGATTACCTCCGGAAGTCAGGAACTGACCTCCCCACACTTAAGTCTTGGCACGGTCCTCCGTGCCATCAGTAAGGAGCAAGGTAGGGCTGGAAGCATCACCTCCGCTGTCTGGTTCGCCATGGCTCCCTGTGCTACTAGGTAAAAGGGAGTCCGGAGTGTCCTTCTGTTCCGGAGGTGGGTGAGTACCAATGATGAGTTCCTTCAGATAGTTGTATCGGCGCTTGTTACGGCACTCTATTTGCTCCATCCGCCGGTCTTGCCCATCGAACCACTCAAGGATCTGAAGGAACATCTGATGGGTGGATGGTGCTTGTGGTGTGGATGAAGGTGGAGTAGAAGAAGGAGGAGTATCCAAAGATGGGCCTGGAGGCCGGCTCGCAGAAGGAACTGGAGGTTTGATGTACTTCCCATTCGGGACATACTGATCGGCCTTTGAGATCATGGTCTTGGTATTCCCTGCCCGATAGGAAACACCTGCTGCAGAGACTAAATCTGAAACCAATACGGGGAAAGGTAGGTTACCCACTATCTGTATGTGTCCCATGGCTTGCCGGATGTGTCGGGGTAGGTTGAGAGGTTGCTCTATCAGGATGCACCAGATGAGAACAGCCATGTCCGCTGTGAAGGTGGACTCATGAGTGCTCGGAAAGATATAGTGGGACATAATTTGTGCCCACACGCGAGCCTCCAAGGTAAGTGATTGGGCGGAGATGCTCTTGGATTTTGACCGATGCTGCCCATAGATCCAGGTGCTGACAGGTTGGGCTATAACCCCAAGGACGCTGGTCCAGTCGAACTGATATATCTGGCGCTTAAGAGAGGCCTCTTGATATGCATCCAGCCCCTCTGGGCTAGGTGGAAGCTCCAGTACTCTCTGTATGGCACCCTCGGAGACAGGTACTTGCTTCTGACGAACATAGACAGACTACAGAGTAAGCGAGTGGAAGTTGGAGTAGAATTCAACTACCCAAGATAGGTTAGCCTCTCGCGGCTGCCTCCTCAAAAATCTCCAATGTCTCCTCTCAATACGGGGCTCCACAAAATCAACAAAATATGTTGGGGCAATGAGTAGATGCTCATTATTGTAGTTCCTCTCAGCTAGGATGGGAAACATCTGCTCGCAGTAATGGTTAGTGAACCGTGTGGAGTCCCATGCGGAAAAGGCTTTCTCTGCTTCATCAACTTTAATAATCCTCTTCACCCGCTTTGTTGGTGGCTTGACGCTGGTAGATGGTGGTGGTAGAACTCCAACACCAACATAAAAATGCATGGAAAAAAGAATGCAAAAGAAACCACAAATAACTAAGCTAATAAAAATTGAGAAGAAAGATAAATTATTAATATGCAATAATGAAAGAAGAATGAAAGAGTAGATGAGAGGAAGAAAAGAACCTGAGGTAGAAGATCAAAAAGGGAGGGAGAAAGTAGTAGATAGTAAGAAGGAATAAGGAAGAAAGAAGGAAGAAGAAGGAAGAAAGAATTAGGAATGAAAGAGAATTAGGATTTAGGAGGGGGGAAATTAAAACATGGGCGGCGTACTGGTGTAGTTATGCGGCGCATGCGACGCGTATGCGTGCGTCGCATAGAATGGATAGTGACACGTAAGCGTCTGGCACGCGTACGCGTGCCCTTGGTCGTGCAAATCGCGCGAGAGCAGCCCTGCGCATGCACAAATCTCGAGTTGAACTGCACTGGAGCCAAAAAGACATATGACGCGTGTGCGTCAGTTACGCGCATGCGTGGATAGCCACATAGTGAAACTGACGCGGACGCGTATGCGTGTGTAAATTTGTGCCTATAGCATAGTTCCAGCGCGAGGTCATCACAACTCTCTGTTCAAACACTCATTTACGCCGAATTCCAGGGTCACGCGTACGCGTCATGGATGCTTATGCGTGGGTGGTTAACAACGCAAGCGACGCGCACGCGTGAAGTACGTGTACACGTGGGCTGGTTTGCGCGCAGAGCATGGTTCCAGTGCCAATCCCGCATAACTCTCTGTTCAATTCCTATTCTTTTCGCATTCACAAGTGACGCGTGCGTGTCCTAGACGCTTGCGCGTCGAATGCTTTTTTTTAATGCAGAATGCAGGTGATTATACAGAAATTATGAATGAACACTAATAAAAACAAAATAAAATAAAACTAGGAATAAAAAAGGACAATCATACAACGGTGGGTTATCTCCCACCTAGCACTTTGCTTTTACATCCTTAAGTTGGACGGTCCATAAGCTCAATCTTCTTCTGTTGGTAGATCCTCCAAGAGGAAGACCTCTAGCTCTTTATTTTCCTTCATTTTCTCACCATGATACAGCTTCAAGTGGTGGCCATTGACTTTGGTGAATTTGGAGCTTGCAGGATGACTCAGGTGGAAGACTCCGTATGGCTCTGCCTTCTCTACTCTATAGGGGCCTTCCCACCTTGATCTCAGCTTGCCTGGCATGAGCCTCAACCTGGAGTTGTAAAGGAGAACCAGCTCCCCAGGTCTGAACTCTCTTCTCTTGATATGCTTGTCATGTACAGCCTTCACCTTCTCTTTGTATAGTCTGGAGTTGTCATATGCTTAGAGTCGAAGGTTCTCCCGTTTTGCTAGTTGCAGCTTCTTTTCAGCACCGGCTTTCTCAAATCCCATGTTGCATTTCCTTACAGCCCAGAAAGCCTTGTGTTCCACCTCTACTGGGAGGTGACAAGCCTTTCCGTATACTAGGCGGAAGGGACTCATTCCGATGGGTGTCTTGTATGCTGTCCAATAAGCTCAGAGCGCATCTACAAGTCTGGTGCTCCAGTCCTTCCTACGAGGCTTGACAATCTTCTCCAGTATGCGCTTTATCTCTCTGTTAGACACCTCGGCTTGCCCATTGGTCTGAGGGTGGTAAGTTGTTGCTACCTTGTGCACAATGCCATGTTTCTTCAATAGACCTGTCAATCTCCTGTTACAAAAATGAGTGCCTTGATCACTCACGATTGCTTGTGGTGATCCAAAGCGATAGATAATATGATTTCTAACAAAGAAGACAACGATGTTAGCATCATCAGTACGGGTAGGAATTGCTTCCACCCATTTAGAAACATAATCCACAGCTAACAATATGTATAAGAAACCACTAGAGTTTGGAAATGGACCCATGAAGTCAATGCCCCAAACATCAAAAATTTCACAGAACAATATAAGTTGTTGGGGCATCTCATCCCTCTTGGATATATTCCCAAACTTTGGCATGGGGAGCAAGATTTACAGAAGACAGTAGCATCCTTAAAAAGAGTGGGCCACCAGAATCTACAGTCTAAAATTTTTCTAGCTGTTCGTTGAGGACCAAAATGTCCACCACTCTCAGAGGAGTGGCAGGCCTCTAAAATTGACTGGAATTTTGATTGAGGCATACACCTTCTAATTATCTGGTCAGCACCATACCTCCATAAATATGGGTCATCCCATATATAATATTTAGACTCGTTTTTCAGCTTGTCCTTTTGATGCTTAGTAAAATTTGGGGGGGGGGAGGTATGACTAACTAAATAATTAGCTATAGGTGTATACCAAGAAACTACCTCAGATATTGCATGCAAGCTATCAAATGGAAAAGTATCATTGATAGGAATGGAGTCACTCTTAATGTGCTCTAGGTGACTCAAGTGGTCTGTCACTAAATTCTGGGAACCACTCCTATCTTTGATTTCTAAATCAAATCTTGGAGCAACAATATCCAATGTATTAACCTTGGTTTGGAATCTTTTTTAGCTAACAAATATTTTAGAGCTGCATGGTCTGAGTATACTACCACCTTAGTACCAAGTAAGTAGGCTCGGAATTTATCCAGAGCAAAAATAATAGCTAGAAGCTCTTTTTTAGTGGTAGTATAATTAGACTGAGCAGCGTCTAAGGTCTTAGAAGCATAAGCAATTATAAAAGGGTCCTTACCTTCGCGCTGAGCCAGCGCCGCTCCTACTGCATAGTTGGAGGCATCACACATAATCTCAAAAGGCTGGCTCCAGTCTGGTCCTCTCACAATCAGAGCTTGAGTCAAGGCGATCTTCAGCTTATCAAACGCTTCCATGCAGTCCTCACTCAGCTCGAACTCAACATCCTTCTGCAGCAATCGGGATAAAGGCAATACTACCTTATTGAAGTCCTTGATAAATCTCTGATAGAAACCTGCATGACCAAGGAATGAATGAACTTTCCTCACGGAGGAGGGGTAAGGTAAACTAAAAATGACATCTACCTTTGCTGGATCTACAGAAATACCAGTATTAGAAACAACATGTCCTAGAACAATACCTTGTTTTACCATAAAATGATATTTTTCAAAATTTAATACAGGGTTTGAACTAACACCCCTGTCTAATACTCTAGCTAAACTATCCAAGCAAAGGTTGAAAGAATCACCATACACACTAAAGTCATCCATGAAAACTTCCATACAACTCTCAAGAAGATCTGCGAAAATATTTATCATGCACCTTTGAAACGTAGCCGGTGCATTACATAAGCCAAAAGGCATCCTCTTGTATGCATACGTTCCAAAGGGGCATGTAAAAGTAGTTTTCTCCTGATCTTTAGGAGCTATATGAATTTGAAAATAGCCAGTGTAACCATCTAGAAAGCAGTAGTGTGATTTACCTGACAAGTGATCAAGCATCTGATCGATGAAGGGCAGTGGGTAGTGATCCTTGCGAGTAGCTTGGTTGAGGCGCCTGTAATCAATGCACACCCTCCAGGAATTCTGCACTCTAGTTGCCATGAGTTCTCCATGCTCATTCTTCACTGTTGTGACTCCAGACTTCTTGGGCACCACTTGTACTGGGCTAACCCATTCACTATCCGAGATTGGATAGATGATATCAGCTTCAAATAGTCTGGTTACTTCCTTCTTGACAACTTTTAAGATGGTGGGGTTCAACCTCCTTTGAGGTTGACGGACAGGCCTTGCTCCCTCTTTTAAAAATATACGGTGCTCACATACTTGAGGGCTGATGCCTACTATATCTGCCAAGTTCTACCCAATAGCTTTCTTGTGTCTTTTTAGCACACTAAGCAACTGCTCCTCTTGTTGGGAAGTGAGTTCCCTTGCAATAATAACTGGGAGCTTCTGATTATCCTCAAGGTAAGCATACTTGAGGTGGGGTGGAAGGGGCTTCAACTCCTTTTGCTACTCATGGCTTGGCACTTGATCTTCTGGAGCCATGGATGGTAGAAAGGTATCTTCAGCTTGTCCGGAGGGCTTTCCCACACTTGCACCTTGCTCCATGTGCATCTCTTATACTTCTTCTTGGTGAACTGCAGCTACAGTTTCATCAATGATGTCGCACTGGAAGATGGAGTGATCTTCTAGGGGGCGTTTCATAGCTTCCTCCAGGTTGAAACTCATTGCTTTGCCATCTATCTCAAAAGAGTAAGTTCCTAAGAAGGCATCCAATTTGAACCTTGAAGTCTTCAGAAATGGCCTTCCAAGCAGGATGGATGATGGTCTTCTTGAGTCATTAGGGGGCATCTCCAAGATGTATAAGTCAATAGGGAATGTTAGCCCCTTAATGCTCACCAGCACGTCCTCAGCAACTCCAACCACCGAGATTATGCTTTTATCTGCCAAAACAAAACGTGCTGCCGACCTTTTTAAGGGAGGGAGCCTCAAGGCATCATATACAAATAATGGCATAATACTCACACACGCACCTAAATCACACTTGCAGTCATAAAATTGTACACCCTTAATAGTAATAGTAACCATGCATGGACCCGGATCACTATATTTTTTCCGGTATAGCACCCATTAAAGCAGAAATAGAGCTACCTAGTGGAATAGTTTCTAAATCATGTATTTTATCTTTATTCATGCAAAAATCTTTTAGAAACTTAGCATACTTAGGTACCTGGCGAATGGCATCAAAAAGGGGAATCGTTACCTCAACCTTTTTGAAGATCTCCACCATCTTGGGGTCTAGCTCCATCAACTTTCTGGATTTTCTAGCAAGGTGTGGAAATGGAATGGGAATGGCTTCTCTTGTAACTGCATCTTCTTTTGGTACTCTATTCCTTGGTTGAGCCTCTTCTTCTTCAACCATGTCTTGTACTTTATCCTCTTCTTCAGTATCCTCTACCTCAACAATGTCTTCAACTTGAATGTCTTCTTTTGAGCTCGGCTCCTCTTGACTCCTCTCTTACAGTGTGGTTCCAGATCTCAAAGTGACGGCATTGATTCTACCCTTTGGGTTAGGTAAGGGTTGAGAAGGAAGTGCACTGGAGCTTGAAGGTTGATTGTTGGGGGTAGATGGTGGTTCCAAACGGGAGATAAGAGCTTGTAAAGTAGAGTTTAGACCATTTATGGTAGAGTTAAGTGTATTCTGAATGCCTTTCTGTCCTTGTGCAATAGAGAGAAGCATCTCATCATTAGAGGATGAAGGGGGGTAAGTAATTTGAGGGGCTTGCTGTTGGTTGTTCTGAGGCGCTTGGGATTGCCTTTGGTGAGGTGCTCGGTAAGTCTGGCCTTGGTTCTGCTGTTGGTATGGGGGGTTCTGTTGATACCGGTTCTGCTGATTGTTGTTGTTGTTCCACCTCTGATTTCCATCGTTGTATCTGTCTCCTTGGTTGTAGTTGTCCCTCCATCCTTGGTTGGAATTATCTCTCCACCCCTGGTTGGGATTGTCTCTCCAGTCTTGGTTGGAGTTATCTTACCAACCTTGATTGTAGTTCTAGAGAAAACCTCCACAATAGCCTTGGGATGGTTGTTCCTGTACCTGGCATTCCGGGTAGACTCAGCTAGATCGGTGATCAGTTACCACGCTTCTGTCACCGTCTTGTACTTCTTCAGAGAGCCATTACTCGCAGCATCTAATGTAGTCTTGTCTTGAGGCTTCATGCCTTGTGTGAAATAGCTAATCAACACCAACTGGTCAATCTTGTGGTAGGGACATGAGTCTAGGAGATTCCTGAAGCACTCCCAATACTCGTAGAGAGTCTCTGACTCACCTTGGATAATACAGAAAATTTTTTCCTCAGTCTATCTGTAACTTCAGCTGGAAAATATTTGTCCAGGAATTCCCTTCTGAGCATATCCCAATTAGTAACGACTTCTTCAGGTTGAGTATAGAACCACTCCCTTGCCTTTCCTTCAAGAGAAAACAGGAAGGCATATAGCCAAATAGTAGTCTCATCTGCACCATGACGCCTACTAGTTGAGCAGGCTGTCTGAAAATCTCTGAGGTGCTTGATAGGCTCTTGAGTAGGTAGGCCATGAAACTTGGGCAGTAGATTGATTAGCGCAGTCTTTAGTTCAAAATTTGCAGCCAGATTTGGGTGACGCACTTGATACGGTTGCAGTGTAAAGTTCGGAGCTCCTGCTTCCTGGAGAGTAATACTTCTGGGCTCCGCCATATTACCTACGCGTAAATCAATAGAATCAGTAGAAGAAGAGCTTGTTTCTTCCTCAAATGGCGCTTTAGATTCGCCCTCAGATGAGACTGGTGAATTGGTAGTAATCACTTCACCACTCTCAGAGGCTAACTGACGTCGAGCTCGCCTAATACGTGAAATAGTTCTTTCGATTTTAGGATCAAACACGGCTAAGCTCAGATCAGGCAGTGAACGCGTCATTCAATGAAAGAAACATACAGATCATGGTAAAAAAAAAAAATAAAATATGCAAATATGTAAATTTAAAAATATTTACACCAACCAATAATTTAGCACACTGTTGCAACTCCGCAGCAACGGCGCCAAAAATTGACGGGCGAAAAATTTCCGATTAAGAATTTATAATAAAAACAGCGTTGCAAGTACAGTTCTTAACCGACAAAAACTCCGCTTATCAATTTAGAAAGAATTATCATAATTTGAGAATAAATTACTGCGAGTAGAATTCCTAGGTCGTCTCCCAACGAGTTGACAAAAGAGTGCTATTTTATTGGTCAGGAATTTTTCCGAGAAATTTTAGAGTTGGAGAACAGAAAAATAAATGATTATAAATTAAAGAAATAAAAATTAACAAGAGGTTTTGTGTAATTGAAATAAAGAAGCCTTGACCAGGAGAAGATTAGTCGGAAGTTCTATCCTTGTTGAATTCTCCCAAGTGTAATAGTAAGAGGTTGTTGTTTTTACTTAGTTAACCTTTACCAAATAAAAGAAAGTCAAGTAAATTAGCCAACTCTAATTCACAAGTCCTAATCCTCTCCTATAGAAGGATTAGCGTTAGTGACTAGAGAGTTAGCCAACAACTTCCAATTGCAAATTAACACTTGAGTATTTCAACTCAAGGGTCTCCTATTAATCAACTCCAAGGTCAAGTCAAGAGCCTACTCCATTGACGTGGATCCCAATGTCGCAGACATGTAAAAGGAAAAGAGAAGAGATAAGGTAACTAAAATTAAATTAATAAAAGCTAATTTTGGAGTAATAAATTAAGGAAAGATGATACTCAAGCCAATAGTGAAATTAAATGTAAAAATAATTCTTGCATTAATAAATTCAAAGATCAAAGATATCCATGTGTAAATCTGAACAGGGTAAATGGGTGATAAAAGAGTAAGGAATTAAGGAAACAAACTAGAATGATAAAAACTTCAATGGATGTAGTAACTCTTCTCAATATCCAAATCAAAAGCATAAAACTCTAAAACTATGAATATGAAGAACCCTAGATGAAGTAGTATTTTCTCTCTAAGATTCAAAAATAAAAAACTCAAAACTCTGTAAATGTGAATGTGTTCAGACTTTGCTTGTCACCTGGTTCTAGTCTGTATTTCTGGGCCGAAAACTGGGTCCAAACTCAGTCTAAAATTGCCCCCAGCTTCTTCTATGATTTCTACACGTGGCGCATGTCACGTGTACGCTTAGGTCACGCGTACATGTCAAGTACACGCACACGTCGCTGTGCAATTTGCTTGTCACGCGTACGCGTCATGTATGCTGATGAGCGGATAATTTTTATACCATTTTGGCATTGTTTTTATATAGTTTTTAGTATGTTTTAGTTACTTTTTATTATATTTTTATTAGTTTTTATTCAAAAATTATATTTCTGGACTTTACTATGAGTTTGTGTGTTTTTCTATGATTTCAGGTATTTTTTGGCTGAAATTGAGGGACCTGAGCAAAAATCTGATTCAGATGCTGAAAAAGGACTGCAGATGCTGTTGGATTCTGACCTCCCTGCACTCGAAGTGGATTTTCTGGCCCTACAGAAGCCCAATTAGCGCGCTCTCAATTGAGATGGAAAGTAGACATCCTGGGAATCCTATCAATATATAATAGTTCATACTTTGCCTGAGATTTGATGGCCTAAACCAGCGTCCAAAGTCAGCCTAAAACTGTCTAGCGTAAAACGCCAGAACTGGCACCTTTTTTGGCGTTAAACGCCCATTCTGGCACATGGGGTGGCGTTTAACGCCAACTTTGGGCATATGAACGTCAAAGCTTGAAAGCTCAGCCCAGGCATACACCAAGTGGGTCCCAGAAGTGGAATTCTGCACTATCTGCATTTAGTTACTTATTTTTTGTAAACCTAAGTTACTAGTCTAGTATAAAAACTACTTTTAGAGATTCATCTTGTAACCTATGACATTTTTACACTTCATATTGTATTTCTGATGGCATGAGTCTCTAAACCCCATGGTTGGGGGTGAGGAGATCTGCTGTGTTTCAATGAATTAATGCAATTACTACTGTTTTTCATTCAATCACGCTTGATTCTATTATAAGATATTCATTCGTACTTCAATCCGGAGAAGATGATGATCCGTGACACTCATCATTATTCTCAAATCTATGAACGCGTACCTGACAACCACTCCCATTCTATCTGAGCTCAACGTAGTCATTGGGCGATAGCTTGAATGCGTATTGATGAGCGGATAATTTATACGCTTTTTGGCACTGTTTTTAGTATATTTTAGTTAGTTTTTATTATATTTTTATTAGTTTTTATTTAAAATTTACTTTTCTGGACTTTACTATGAGTTTGTGTGTTTTTCTGTGATTTCAGGTATTTTCTGGCTGAAATTGAGGGACCTGAGCAAAAATATGATTCAGAGGCTGAAAAAGGACTGTAGATGCTGTTGGATTCTAACCTCCCTGCACTCGAAGTGGATTTCCTAGAGCTACAGAAGCCCAATTGGCACGTTCTTAATTGCGTTGGAAAGTAGATGTCCTGGGCTTTCCAGCAATATATAATAGTCTATACTTTGCCCAAGATTTGATGGCCCGAACCGGCGTTCCAAGTCAGCTTAAGAATTCTGGCGTTTAACGCCAAAACTAGCATAAAAACTGGAGTTAAACGCCCAAACTGGCACAAAAGCTGGCGTTTAACTCCAAGAAAAGTCTCTACACATGAAAGCTTCAATGCTCAGCCCAAGCACACACCAAGTGGGCCCCAAAAGTGGATTTTTTACACTAAACACCCTAGCTTACTCATTTTCTGTAACCCTAGGTCACTAGTTTACTATAAAAACTACTTTTAGTGATTCATCTTGTACCTCATGACATTCTACACGTTCCATATTGTATCTTCTATGGCATGAGTCTCTAAACCCCATTGTTGGGGGTGAGGAGCTCTGCTATTCTTCATGAATTAATGCAATTACTACTATTTTCCATTCTATCACGCTTGCTTCTATTCTAAGATATTCATTCGCACTTCAACCTGATGAATGTGATGATCCATGACAATCATCATTATTCTCATCTATGAACGCGTGTCTGACCACCACCTCTGTTCTACATGCAATCAAGCTTGAATATGTATCTCTTGGGTCTCTAATCTAAGATTGGAACCTTCGTGGTATAGGCTAGAATTACTGGCGGCCATTCCTGAGATCCAGAAAGTCTAAACCTTGTCTGTGGTATTCCGAGTAGGATCTGGGAAGGGATGACCGTGACGAGCTTCAAACTCGCAAGTGTTGGGCGTGTGACAGATGCAAAAGGATCAATGGATCCTATTCCAACATGATCGAGAACCAACAACTGATTAGCCGTGCGGTGACAGCGCATTTGGAACATTTTCACTGAGAGGACGGGAAGTAGCCATTGACAACGGTGATACCCAACATAAAGCTTGCCATGGAAGGAGCCTTGCGTGCATGAAGAAGAAGATAGTAGGAAAGCAGAGATTCAGAAGATAAAGTATCTCCAAAACCTCAACATGTTCTTCATTACTGCATAACAAGTATTCATTCATGTTCTTTTACTTTTTACAATCAAATCTGAGAATTATTGATATCCTGACTAAGAGTTACAAGATAACCATAGCTTGCTTCAAGCTGACAATCTCTGTGGGATCGACCCTTACTCACGTAAGGTATTACTTGGACGACCCAGTGCACTTGCTGGTTAGTTGTGCGAAGTTGCAAAAGTGTGATTGTGATTTCATGCACCAAGTTTTTGGCGCTGTTGCCAGGGATTGTTCGAGTTTGGACAACTGACGGTTTATTTTGTTGCTTAGATTAGGAATAATTTATTTTTTTGTTGGTTTAGAGTCTTTTATTTGAGTTTAGTTTCATATTTTAAGTTTGGTGTGTCAATTGCATGCTTTTATTTTCTTTCAATTTTTCGAATTTGCATGTTCTTAGTTCTTTCTTGATCTTTAAAAAATTCTAAGTTTGGTGTCTTCTCTGTGTTTTCCTTTAAATTTTTGAAAATTTATGTTTGATTTTCTAAAAATTTTAAGTTTGGTGTCTTCTCTATGTTTTCCTTTAATTTTTTGAAAATTTGTGTTTGATTTTCTAAAAATTTTAAGTTTGGTGTGTTTTTGTGCTTCTATTTACTTAAAAATTTTTCAAAAATTTGTTCTTGGTGTTCATCTTGATCTTCAGAGTGTTCTTGGTGTTCATCTTGACATTCAAAGTTTTCTTGTTTGTTCTCTTTGTTTTGATCTAAAATTTCTAAGTTTAGTGTCATTTTGTTGTTTTTCTCTTTTCTCATTAAAATTCAAAAATAAAAAAATATCCTTTCCTTATTTTACTCATAAATTTCGAAATTTTGCGTTAAATTAGTCAAAGATTTTCAAAATCATATCTTTTTTTTTAGTCAAGTCAAAATTCTAATTTAAAAAATTGATCTTTTCAAATCTTTTTCAAAAATCAAATCTTTTTAATTTCTTCAATCATATCTTTTTCAAAATAATTTTCAATCATATCTTTTTTATTGCTAATTTCAAAATCTTTTTCAAAAAATCACTTAACTACTTTTCTCTTTCATATTTCGAAATTAACTAAGCATTTTTTTCCAAAATCTTTTAAATTAATTAATTAATTTAGTTTTCAATTTGCTTTTATTTTCTTCTAATTTTCGAAAGTTTTATTTTATCTTCCATTTATTTTGTTTTATCTTTTTCGGTCACTTTTAATTAAATAAAATTAAAAAAATTATAATTTAATTGTAATTCATATCAATTCCTTTTTCTCCATCATGGACATAAGTGGAAATGAACAGTCCAGAAGGACTCTGGGGTCATATGCTAACCCCATTACAGCTGCATATGGGAGTAGCATCTGTATACCTCCCATCAAAGCAAGAAGTTTTAAGCTAAATTCTCAGCTCATTTTCATGGTGCAGAAAAATTGCCAGTATTCCGGTCTTCCACAGGAAGAACCTACTGAGTTTCTGGCACAGTTCTTACAAATTGCTGACACAGTACGTGATAAAGAAGTGGATCAGAATGTCTACAGATTATTACTGTTTCCATTTGCTGTAAAAGATCAAGCTAAGAGGTGGTTAAATAACCAACCCACAGCAAGCATAAAAACATGGAGACAGTTATCAGACAAATTTCTGAATCAATTTTACCCTCCAAAAAGGATGACACAGCTAAGGCTGGACATCCAAGGCTTTAAACAAGAGGATCATGAATCCCTTTATAATGCCTGGGAAAGGTACAGAAGGATGCGAAGGAAATGCCCCTCTGAAATGTTTTCAAAGTGGGTACAGTTAGATATCTTCTACTATGGGCTTACAGAAAAAGCTCAGATGTCTCTAGATCACTCAGCTGGTGGATCTATACACATGAGAAAGACGATTGAAGAGGCTCAAGAACTCATAGATACAGTTGCTAGAAATCAACATTTGTACTCTAGCAGTGAGTCCTACATAAAGGAAGAGGCCAGGGCAATAACTACTGATCCTAATCCTCAAGAACAGATTAATGAGCTTAATCAACAATTACTCCTTATGACAAAATAATTAGCATAATTTAAAGAGATGCTCCAAGACACTAAAAATGCTAACAAGAATATGGAAGCACAATTGAATCAGACAAGACAGCAGTTATCTAAACAGATAACAGAAGAATGCCAAGCTGTACAACTAAGGAGCGGGAAGACATTGAATAAATCAGCTCAAAGTAGTAGAAAGCCAAGAAAGGAACAACTGACAGAGGATAACCAAACCACTACCCAAAATCCCTCTGAGGACAGCAAGAGCCCAGAGAGAAATAATTCTGGCATTCAAACGCCAGAAAAGGGTGAAAGATTGGCGTTAAACGCCCAGTGGATGCCCACTTCTGGCGTTCAAACGCCAGAAAAGGGAGAAAAGTTGGCGTTAAACGCCCATTCCCTGCCCAGTACTAGCGTTCAAATGCCAGTGAAGGATCAGAAACCTGCAAGTGCTGATAGTAACCCCTCTAAGAAGGCTTCTCCAACCACCTCTGTAGGAAATAAATCTGCAGCAACTAAGGTTGAAGAATATAAAGCCAAGATGCCTTATCCTCAGAAACTCCGCCAAGCGGAGCAGGATAAATAATTTGCCCGCCTTGCAGACTATCTCAGGACTCTCGAGATAAAGATCCCATTTGCAGAGGCACTTGAGCAAATACCCTCTTATGCTAAGTTCATGAAAGAGATCTTAAGTCATAAGAAGGATTGGAGAGAAACTGAAAAGGTGTTTCTCACTGAAGAATGCAGTGCAGTCATTCTAAAAAGCCTACCAGAGAAGCTTCAAGATCCAGGAAGCTTTATAATACCATGCACATTAGAGGGTGCTTGTACCAAGACAGCTCTATGTGACCTTGGAGCAAGTATCAACCTAATACCTGCATCCACTATTAGAAAGCTTGGCTTGACTGAAGAAGTCAAACCAACCCGAATATGTATTCAACTTGCTGATGGCTCCATTAAACATCTGGTGCACGAATTGTGAATCTTGCGTTGTAGCATTGCCAAGCTTGTCTGCGATCTGAGTGGAGTGTCGCTATTCGTCCGTCTTGTGCCTGGAATTTGACACATAGATGGAAAGTTGAAACTACTGCCCTGCCCTGTGCAGGTCTTTCGAGGATAATATTGTAGGGACTAGGGCAATCAAATATGAGGTATTGTATATCAATGATCCGTGATAATGGGTGATTTCCCATCATCGTTTTTAGCCATATGTAACCCTTAATTGGCACTCTTTTTCCAGAGAATCCGACTAATTCTTCGGATGAGGGTTGTATGAGTTTTTCAGATATTTTCATTTTTAAGAAAGTGGTATAAAAAAGAACATCGGCGCTACTACCTGGGTCCAGAAGGACTTTTCTTACCAACAGCTCGCCTGTTTGGATGGAGATTACCACTTGGCCGTCTGAGTGTGGTGCGGCCGAGCACATGTCCTCCTTGTTGAAAGTGATTTCTAAGTCAGGTACGTTGTTGTTGCTGTATAGTGTTGTTCCTTTGATTGCCAGCATTGTACGGTAGCTACGTTTCCTTACCGATGTTGTTTCTCCTCCGCCGGCGAATCCTCCGGATATGCAGTTTATAATCCCTTTAGGTGGGATATTGTTTGACCATTTTTTGATTTCCTTGTTTTCCGAGGTTTGTTGACGTTCTTCCTTGTCCCTATCGTTTTCTTTATGCTTCCTTCCTTCGATGTACTTATCTAGGAGGCCTTGCCGAGCCAATCTTTCTAATAGATCCTTGGCTATCACGCACTCGTCGGTTGTGTGCCCATACTTTTGATGGAAAGTGCAGTGTTTACTTTTGTCAACGAAACGCTGATCTTGGTAGCTTCCTGCCCTTGCTGGTGGTTTTATGATCTTGGCGTTGAGGATTTCTTTAATTATCTTTTTCCTTCTTGTGTTGAATTTGGTGTAGTTGTCAAATTTTGGGGTCAGTTTGAAGTGCTTTTTGTGGTCTTTGACATTTGTCGGTCTCATAGTTCTGTCATCCTCTCTCTTTGGTTGTTTTTTCTCTGTTTTTTCGGCTTCGCGGAGTTCTTCAATCTTCATTTGTCCTACCACCCTTTCCCGGAATTCTTCCAGTGTCTTTGGCTTGGTTACCACGATTGTTTCCCTAAATTTTCCGGGTCGGAGTCTGGCCTTTAGGGCATGCAAGTGGACAGCGGGATCTAGATCGGGTATCTCCATGGTTGCTTTTGCGAATCTGGTCAGATAGTCTTTCAAGCTTTCATGAGGACCTTGGCGAATGGTGCCGAGGTAGTCTGATCCGTGTACACATATCCGTGCTGCAGCGAAGTAGTCTATGAAAGATTTTGCCAGTTCCTCAAAAGAGGAGATTGATCCTGTAGGTAATTTTGAAAACCAAAGTAGGGCAGCGCCGTTGAGGTAAGTAGGGAAAGCTCTGCAAAGAACAGGTTCGTTATTAGGGCCATTAAAGAACATCATAGATTGAAATTTCTTAATATGAGACCGGTGGTCACCAATCCCCTTATATGGCTCGAGTGAGGAAGGTAGTGTGAAGTGTTTTGGCATCTAGTAGTTGGTAATCTCCTCGGAGAACGGGTTGTCCAGGGTCAGCTTCTCCTTTGGTGGGTCTACACTTAGCAGGTCTGCGTTGCCTTTTCCTTTGGAACCATTTTCTTCGCGTTTACTAGCGTTACTTTGGGTGGAAAGTTTGGCAAGTCTTTTGACTTCCGCTTGCAGCTCGGCCATCTGGGTGATGAGTTCGGCCTGGGTGAGTTGGTGAATCCCATTGTCGGCCATGCTCGAAGGTTGGGTAACCCTGTGTAAAAAAGAAATACAAAGTGCGATGTAGAGAAATAGTGGGGTTAAATTAACTTTTCGGGCCCCACGGTGGGCGCCAAATATTCTGTTCTGATTCGACCGAGGTCTGTAACTTCCAATCGAGGCTGCTCGGCTCTTGGGAGAGTTATACGTCGTCCGTAAGGTAGCCTTCAAGGGTGACCTCGGCACGATGAAACACGGCGGCGGGAGCACCTGCAAAAAGCACTCCGACGCTCAAGTAAGAATGTGAGTTATAAGAAAGTAAGAGAAATAACTTAGAGTGAGTTCTGTGACCTGTTTCTCCTGGGCTATTGGGTTCGGTTTTATAGGTGAACGAAGTGCTTTGCTTGTTCCGATAATCGTGGTTCAGTTAGTGAGTTCTGTTGTTGTTGGTAACGGCTAGTGGATAGTGTTTGACTTATGCTTAGTTTTTGGTCAAGTGGTTATCCCAGATATGTTCATTCGTCTCCAATCTTTGTGGTCGGTCTTTAGTTCTGATCTTATCTCCGAGTTTATAGGGTACACATCAACTAGTAAGAGCAAAAGGTTGTAATTTGTTCTGTTACAAGTATACCATTTTTGTCGTAGAAGCTATTTGTTGGTTAATAGTTAATACTTTTTAACTTATCTCATATCTACTAGCTTTGCCTCTAAATATTTCACCGATGGTTGGCCCCCGAGTTTAAAAAGTAAATAAATAAAAAAAATAAAATAAGAATTTAATATTCAGTATCCTACAACAGCAGCAAGTCTGGCAAGGAGCGGCTGACTTTCAGTCTCCCTTCAATTCTGCTTTCACATGCGGTCCAGATTGCGCTTCTATGGAGTCGCCGGAATGTGCAGAGCGAGTAGCAACGGAGCTGTGTCTATCTCTCTTAGCTGGTCTTGTCCGTCCCGAGCGTCTGCACTGAAAGAGCAGCCATGTGGCGCCTATTGCAGTTCAGGCCGGCAAGCTTTCCAGGTCGCATGCGAGTGGAGCAGAGGAATCTGGGTTCGCGGGGAGGGGGTTCGGAGCCAGGTAGGGTTGTTGGGCTTAGCCAAGACCCAAAAAAAGGGCAGAGACAGCAGGCAGGAGCCGGGGTCAGGAACCATTTAAAATAATTTTCTTCCCGGCGTTGCAAACCAGAGCGAAAAAAGAGTGACGGTTTCAATGCACCGGCGTATAGACAGGGCATCACGATAATCAACTGTGACTTGGACGGTAGCAATTGGCAGCCTAACAGAGCTCCCTGGGAGCGGGGAAGACGAGTCTGGCTGGGTTGGGTTCAGGGGCGAATTTCTGGGCGAGTTGGGTTCTTTGGTTGCTTGTCTGAGCCCATTATTGAAAAAAAAAACAAAAAAATGTACTTTTATAATTTTTTTTAAAATATCCAACTTATTTGGATTGGTATTTTTAAAACAATAAAATGTACTTTTATTAGAAAAAATACTTTTATTTAAAAAAATATTTGGACAAATTTTTTTAATTAGATAGAAAAATGAAAAAATTAGTTACTCTAACAATTAATTCAAGTAATAGAAGAAAAATAATTTTTTTATTTTTTTCTTAATATTATTATTTAGGCTAATAAATATTAAATTATGATACAATTTTATTTTGTTAAAAAATTTAGATCTTAATCAATGACAAATTTAAAATAAAATACTAATAATTTAATACAAATTTAATCAAGTACTAAAATAAAATTAAGTTAATATAAATGATTGTTGAATTAATATAGTTACATCGTGAATTGATTCGTTTATAGGGTTAAAACTAAGTTAAACCAAATCGCAATCCAACTCCAACTTGACTTATTAAATTTGATTCGTCTAAAGTTTGATAAGTGAAGCTCATGATTTTGTTAGCGGACTTTGAACTAAAATTTAAAATTATATATTAAATGAATCGAGTTTGAATCGATACGCTCAATTTATTGGCTCAGAAAATTCACAATAAAAATACTTTGTAATTTAATGTGAATTTAATATAATACTAAAAAAAATTAAGATTTTTTTGTGTGACAAAATAAAGCAAATAAACAAAAGAAAAAAAAAAAAGAGGAAGATTTTTTTAAGAAGACATCCCTTCAGTATACTCAACTACATAATGCTCTAGTCACCAAAAAAAAAACTACATAATGCTCTTCTCTCTTTATAAGCAAATTTACTATGAAATTAGCTTCTTAAAGCATCAGACTAAACTGCACATCTAAATCTAATTTCTGCACAACAGTTTATAAAACTTAACAGTCAAATCTGCCACTTTTCTAAGATTCGCTTCCGAATCTTTATGTTAGACTGAGTAACAATATTTTTCATATAAATGGTGTAAAACTTGCACCAAACCCATCGTGCACCCCCCCCCCCCCTCCTGAATCAAAGTAGTGAAAGTCCCAGACCAAAGCAAAACCCTAGTCCTAGGTTCCGTCCCCAGGTTCTCAGCGTTTCCGCTTCTTCCTCTTCCCCCTGTCCGGAACCCAGGCAGCTCAGCACGTCGTCCGCATCCTCGCTGGCTTCTCTGTTCGTGGCTTGGAGCAGCTCGCCGTCGGGTCGCCGCTTGCCGTCGTCTCTGTTCTCGCCGTCGTCTCGCCGGTTGCCGTCCGTGTCTCCGTGGAAGGTTAGTGCCCTGCTTTCAATTCTTCGCCTCCGCTTCTTCCTTTTAATTTTACTTTGGTTATTGATGGCTCTGTGTTTACTGATGACTGAATGCTCGGTTCTTCTTCTTCCTTTTAATTTCTGAAATTTTTATTCAAATGTTCTTGTAATGTTTGTTGCTGTGTTGTAATGGCTGGGTTGTTGAATGATTATTTGATCTTCATCATCGTCATCATCAACAATGTCATTTCTTATTTCTTAATAAGCTCTTTAACAGAGGTGTTTTCGCCACTTGCGGGTGATTTTCCCCACTTCTCTCACCTTTTACTTACTGATTCTGTTCTTCAAAGACCAAATTTTGACATATATCCATGCTTTATTACTCGATTTGAGTATTGAGATTCGCCCCCTCTTTCCTTTGTATATCTGTAAATCGTGCATTACAGTTTATCAAATTCAGATGCCTGCTCTTATAATAAACATTCAGTACTGGTAGTTGGATTTGAGTGGATGCTTTTGCAATTTATTATATGGATACTCTTCATTCTGTAGCAACTCTAAACACGATGCTTGTTGATCTTGGTAATCTGTAGTAAAACATGTCTTAACCTGTCGATGTCACGCATTAAGCTGCTGCAAAACAAGAGAGATGCGCAACTGAAGCAAATGCGCAAGGAGATTTCCCAATTCTTGCAGGCTGGCCAAGAGGCAATTGCTAGAATAAAGGGTAATTGTTCAGTGTTTCATACCGCTTGTTAATTTTATTTCTATCTTAGCTCACTCTGCATATCATTCGAGAACAAAATATATGGGAGGCATATGAAATTTTAGAGTTATTCTGTGAATTTGTTCTTGCTTGTGTACCTATAATTGAGAGCCAGAAGTAAGTCCATACAAATCTAAGTATTTGTGCTTATTGGACGGTGTGTTTTCTTTTTAATTAGCTTACATGAAGATAAGTGATCGTGGATATTTTTTCTTTAATATCTGAAATTCTCTACATAACTTTTGAGTTTGTCTTTTGATAAAATCATATGGCTTTGTTTGATGATATTTCTTAATAGTATTTTAAATTTAAAGATATTTTAAAATTTATTATTAGACTATAATTATATTTTAAAATGATTATTTATAATTTATTTATTATTTTATTCTAAAACGACTTTTCGGGTTGAACTACGGTTAGACCGATTGAACCAGTAAACCAATGAACCAATAACTAGAACGGTTCGATGACCGGTCTAGTTCTCAGAACCTTGGTGTGGAAGCAGAGCATAACTGTAACTCAATTTCGCTTCCGAAGAGGATCCCTCCCAATGAGAAGGTTCACGTGGTTTACGCCGGTAATCTCAACGAACCAAAACCATTACAAGTATAAAAATTACTGTTTCCTTTCTTCTTTTCTTTTTCTTCCTTCACATTCTTGATTCTCCTCTTTTCTTTCTTCATTGCAGTATCGCCGCCGTTTGCTCTCTTTTGCGTTTTCAGAACCTGTGTCCATAGAGGACACTGCTTCACCGAATTATTGCCTTTTCGCCAATCGCCGTTTCTCAGTCGAGGCACGTTCTGGTTCAATTTCATGAATTTCTGTCCAGTCTTTTTATTTTTATAATATATATATATATATATATATATATATATATATATATATATATATATATATATATATATATTGGTTCAGTAGTTACCGATTCCTTTTTACTGATTTATTTATTATTGAATTCAATGTGTCTATGTTCCAGCTTTGTTCAATCGCAGTAATGTCCCAAAATCGGAGGAGTTTCTGAGTTTGAGTATACCATTGAGATATCGATATATTCATGCTGCAGGTTTTTATTTGAAATGATAAAGGATCACTATGTGTTTTATTTAGGAAAAGCTTAGATGAAGTTCCTTATATCCATTTTATTCGATTCTCAGATCAAACAAGACTACGTAGGTATTTTTCTTCAGTGAGTACACACTTTTAATTGATGGTCTCCGGAAATATAGTCACGTATCCCTTTTTCGTTGTGATTTGGAAACGCAATGGATGGATATAAGAAACTTAGTACAAGTTATGTTACTTTTTTTCTTCCCCTTTAGATCAATTATCTACAAGTTTTATTTGCAGATGTGTTCAGTTATTTATTTTCTCTTTTTATGCTTATGGCGTTCTTCCAGCATTTTCGACATCGGTTGAGCAGGATTATTATCAAGTTCTTGGCATTTCTGAGAACGCCACTCAGGATGAGATAAAGAAGGCGTTTCTGTTGGTGAGTGATTGCTAGGAATTCTTTGTTTTGCATGTATGGTTGTTGGTTACTGGTTAGTCAAGGCTATGCTTGTTAGATTAGATTAATGATGGATTCCAAAACAGCCACACTTGGGGAAGAAACATTTGCCATCTCACGGACGTTCTCTTTTATTTGCATTTTTGTGCATATTTGGCATTTGTCAAGCAGCTGTTTAATCATTTTCTTTGAATTTTGTAGTTAGAGGTGATGCATGCGAAGAGGTACATCCATGATTATAAGTGTAAAACACAAGAGGAGAAATAGTTTTATACAGATGATAGTATAACAATTTGTTTTGTTAACTATAAACTATCTTCTATTTAGGAATTAGTCCAATGTCACAGCAGCTGATATGGAATAAGATTAGTCATTTGTCTTCTTTTTTGTATTGCTCCTTTGTTTTAAAGAGACCACGTCTTCAAATTCATAGCAATTATCATGTTTTAAATAGAAAAATGGGTTTAATCGATGTCTCAATTATCTTCGTCAATTTTATATTGTACAGCTAATGTTTTTACTTTTTAGAGTTTGGAACATGCTAGAAGGCTAGCAGCAGTTTTCCTGAGTATTTTGGTTGAAATCTTGATATATCCTGTTATTATGCACCTTTGATTTGGGAATATTTGGATTGAAGGGTCTTCTTTTACTAACACTGTATTATGGCATACTTTCTCTGGTGTGTGCAGCTTGCTAAAAAGTACCATCCAGATGCAAATAAGAATAATCCATCTGCAAAGAGGAAATTTCAAGATATAAGAGAAGCTTATGAGGTCCTTATCATGACTGTTTGTTTATTTCCCCGTGTGGTGGTCGTTTAAACTAATTAATCAGCATAATGATATTTCACCTGCCTTTTTGTATGTGATATCAGACGTTGAGAGATTCTAAAAAGAGGGGCCAATATGACAAGGTAGGTCTTTTTCTCTTCCTAAATGCTATTAACATTTAAGATTTTTTTTGTTTAGCTTTTTTGTAATTTTTTCTTTTGTTTAGTTTCTGTAATTTAGATGACTTCCACTCTAATTTAGGAAGTTGAATTGACTAATACTTTACCATCATTTTATTCGATGAATCACCCTTTTCAGATGAAGAAGCAAAGCCGTGGTTCACAGAACATAGAATATGACAACGACAACGATGATTTTGCAGAAAGGTTTCAAAATGCGAAAGAAAGGTTTCAAAATGGTTTTCACCATGAGTTTTCTTCTTCATTTCATACAGTATTCTCGGAGGTACTTTGGTTGCTCATACTTAATGTTGTTTTTATTTTCACTTATTTTGTTCATTTCATAAAGTATTTTTCCAAGGAGGTTTCTCAGCATTCTTGATCATGACAGCTATTTGAAGAAGAAATCACTCATTCTTCATCAAGTATAGAGGTCAGCTTAACCCTGTTTCTGATCTATTGTTTGAAACAATTTCTACTTTTTCAAGCCTAACTTCTTTATAAATGTTTTACTAATAGGTGGAGTTGTCCCTTACTTTCTCAGAAGCTGCAAGAGGGTGCACTAAACATGTGTCATTTGATGCATTCGTTCCATGTGATTATTGTGGTGAGTAAAATTACTATTTTCAGGGAATTAAGAAATCTAGGAGAAATTCATCTCTTCTGGAGTTCAACATTTGTCTTTTCTATATGTTATGTTGTGTCTGGAAATGGTATAATATTGCCTTTGAATGATCTTTAACTGCACAAGTAGTTTAGTACAAAATCTAGTTTATCTAATTATAATAAAAATTTAAAATGAGCCCATGTTTTACTTTATTGAAGTTTTACAGTTTCCCATTTGTGTATGAGGCTTGCAAACAGCTGCCTGATTAGTAAAAAGTGCTAATGCCATCCTGTTAGGCAGGAAACATTCATGATGAAATCTTGTGATGAATCCAATTTGTAAAAGATAAATCCTTGGCCTAGTGAAGTGAGCCAATATGTTTGTTGTTCCCTGTGACATATGGTAATCCCATTTGATGCAATCATTTTCCTTTTATGTTAATCCAGATGGGAGAGGGTATCCACCACGTGCGAAGGCTAAAGTTTGTCCAACATGCCGGGGCTTAGGTCGAGTAAGTGTCCTGAAAGATCTATGTTCTTTATTAGTATGGGATACTTTTAAACAAGATTTGACTCATGCATGAAACTATTTCTTTTTGTTGTATTGAAGTTATCAGTTATCACTTATAAGAACATTCTTTTATTCTTGATTGTAATGTTTTTTTCTGCCAGGTAACAATACCTCCATTTACATCAACATGCATTACCTGTAAAGGATCAGGTCGCGTCATTAAGGTGTTATCCTAATTCCACAGTCCATGCCAAAATAATCGTGAGGTTGGTTGCTTTGTGTAAACTTGTATTTTCTGTCCCTATTTTGTGCAGGATTTCTGTACGTCATGTAGAGGATCTGGGGTGGTTGAAGGGATTAAAGAGGTTAAAGTTACAATACCAGCAGGTTTGATTTTAGTATTTGTGATGAGATTACCAAGAACTGCAGCTTTGCCCGGCATCATTATTGTTAAATTTAATGGAACATGGTTTGATGTTTGTCATTTTAGTTGCTTATTCTTATTTGAAACGGTCAATTAGAAAAATGAATTTGATCATTTTTCGTTGTACTTGCTCAAATTGAGGTGATACGGGATAGTATCCAATCTTTCTTAAAGTGTTAGGTATTATACACAGGTGTTTTTAGGAAATGAGATCTCCATTCTGTAGATTTGCTTTAGCCTAATTTGGTCCCTCTTATACATGAGAATTTTTCAGAAATGAGATGCTTTATGCATGATGCAGATCTGACTTGCCTTTGCCATACTTACTTTCATTTTATTTCATTCAAAGTCACTTTTTTTTCTGTTAGTCTTATTGAATCCTTAAATTAATGGTTAGGTGTGGATACTGGAGATACAATCCATGTGCCAGAGGCCGGGAATGCCGTTAAAAGTGGAGCTCGACCTGGGAGTTTATACATCAAAATCAAGGTAAAGATCCCCACCTTTTTCTTCTCTGTTTAATTATTCAGTGCAGATCTTAAAATGCATATAGACTGACACCATATTATTCTGGGTCAGAGGGTCACGTTAGCAAAATGACAAAAAGTCATCTTAAATATTTAGTGGTTATCTTTGGAGGACTAGAATATACATTTAATCCATATTTATAAATTAAAATAGATAATTAACAGAATTATTTCTACAGCTTTGTTTATTGACTCGCATATTTTGTCTAAAAGATTATATCTTGGACTAGAATGTTAAAGTTTGAATATTAAATTATCATTCCTCAATGAATATAAATGCATTAGGCGAATGATAAGTTAGGTGAAGATTTCATTTAGAAAGTCTGAATTAACTAATATAATACCAAATAAATCATGACAAACATTAACATACCAGTTGTTATCAATGAAAATGATCTGTCTAAATAATCCACTATGGTTTTTATGCTGGCCTGCTCAATTCAACTTATCTAGCTCTTCCCTGGGACCCATAGGCAACTTGGCTAGTAGCTTAATTATGGACAGGTCAGTGCTTCATCACAGAAGAAGAGCTACATTGTTCCTTGAGCATGTAATTATGGGTGTTCAATATTTTGGATTTGATACCTGTATAGCATGCATATTTTATCTTAATTGGCACTTGGACATCTATATTGTTCATGTGCATGGAGATATATGTTCTGCACCAATAATATAATTTTCTTTGTGGCCATGGTTAATTATTTTCTATTTTTCTTTTCTTATTAGAATGTCATCTTATCTCTGGTTGTTAGGTCGCCGAGGATTCAGTTTTTGCCAGGGATGGTGCAGATATCTATGTGGACTCTAATATTAGCTTTACGCAGGTGAGTCCTAAAATACTTTTTGTGGTTTCACATATGGACATCCATCTGGTACTTTGTTATTTTCTATTTTAAAAGACTGATAAGCCTCAAGAAGATTGGCCTGAAGTTGCTGGAAACGGTGTTTCTTTCAAGACTGTTTATTAATCCTAGCTTCTTATTAGTATATAGTTCACTTTGGTTGAAAATAATGGTGTTCCTCTTATGTTATTTGAGAACCAGCGTAGAAATGGATGTATATGTTGAGACCAGATATTGAAAAAGGCATTGTAATACGTCTCGCCTCCTTCAGCCTGAGGGAACAGATTTTCACCAATAAATATAAGAGGAATAACTTCAGTTATACTGAAGTTTATTCTCTCTCATGCTGTTGCTTGTAATGTTTTAGGAACAACATACCATTTGCATCTTAATTATTTGGGTGTTAACGCACCCCCACTCTAATATATTCGGTTTATAGCAAAGTTTTAAACATTTTACAGGCTATTCTTGGTGGCAAAGTTGATGTGCCTACTCTATCTGGGAAGATGCAAGTAAAGGTAAGATACAATTTATTTTGATAGAACAGTCCCATCATTGGGGAAGGAAGGTTTAGGGAAGGACATGGAGATGATGCCCGGTCTTTTAAGGTCATAAGGATACTTAATACTCCTTAATGAAAGTTCATGAATTGAACTTGACACCAACCCTTGATCAGCTCAGCTCTATCTGATCTTCCTTGTTAAGACAACCTTCGCAGTATTCATTTTGTGTTTCAAAGGACCCAAAGATTAAACCGTTTCTCCTCCCCTGTTTTCTTCCAGTACAACAATAAATTTAACAAAGTGCTACGGAAGGCATACTGCTGTATTACATGCAAAACTTCACTCTCTAGTTTTATTGTTTTGATTCCATATGTGAAATCCATGAAACTTCTGACAGCACAATTATAGGGGAAATAATTGAAGTTATGGACCCCATTAAGAAATGGGTTACTTTTTACCTAGGAGGACAGTGGTTCAGAATAGTTTGACCTGCTAACAAGAAGCCTAATTATGTTAGGGTGAAACTCTACTAATAATTAATACTCTTCTAGACTTTTACTCAGCAGGTAATGCAGAAGTTTGTGTCTTATATAAACTGGTTGCATTGTGTGAAAACTCTACTGGAAATGATGGCAATGTGGGTCTGGTATTTTAGTCTAATATTTTGAGCTTTAAAAATAGTTACCAAGCTTTTTTTTGGTTTGCAAATTGAAACATTTTATTTCTTGAAAAATGAGGACTTTTCCATTGAAAGTCTTTGTGCTCAATGGTGTCACAAACGTGGCTTGTTTTATGCCATCATCTCCCTCTCATAAATTCAAGTCTTCACATTTGCCATGGGCATATTTCGCAACATTGCTTGTTTTGTACCTACTTGGTCTAATAGTGTTATTCTGTTCCCATCAGATACCCAAGGGTGTTCAACCAGGGCAGCTACTAGTATTACGAGGAAAAGGTTAAATGAACGGTTCCCCATTTCATATACAGTTTTGGATAAGTTTGTTGTCTTTTTTCTCATGGTTCTAGAATTGCTTCTTTACCATACTTGTTGATGCAGGACTACCAAGGCATGGTTATCTTGTACATCATGGGGATCAGTATGTGTGTTTTCGTATTAACTTCCCCACGTAAGTTCCCGTACTATTTATTTTTTTTTGTTGATTTCATATACCTTAGAAACTTTGAGGAATTTGTTATTTATCATGTAAAGTAGCAGTAAAATGCTCTGCCTTGTAATGTTATTCCCCACCCCCCCCCCCCTATTTCTTTATTGATGCTAGTTGATATTATAACATCATGGAAAATGAGTTATATAGTTGTTTGCTGTCTTTTTCCTGCCCTTTACATCAGTGAATTTTTTGGGGGAAAAATTGAAGGATAAAAAATCAAGGGTCAGTGCCACTTAATCTGATATGTTCATTAAAACCAGTTGATGAGTACCCAAGGAAAGTGGGGAGCCACATCCTCAGAAGCTAGTTGTTAAATAGAGAAGGAGTGAGCATGGGGAGAGAGGGGTAGGGGGCATACTACTTGATGGAGCACTTTGAGCATCCCATATTCCGATAGGTCTCTATTAATACACCACCCTATATTGTCTGACATCCTAAAGGTTGCACTTTGCAGTACATTACTCAACATCTTACTCAGCTTTTTGCTAGTCAGAACACTCTGCAAGGAGCCCACTTTGTGTGCCAACCACAAGCTCTGATACAATTGTTAAAAATGGTTGCATTGGAGAGCTTTGCCCTTGAACCATTGCCAGCTCCATATTCTCATAATCCTCCAAGTATTGAGTCTGACGAAGCTTTCCGCCCGAATCAACCATCCATACACACCATCACCTGAAAACAGAGGAACTGTGGATCTCACTATTCTGGTTTGGAACTGTGTTCTACATCAGAGCTTGCTCCTTGTTTATGTTCTGTGAGGAATTCTTTCTCTGATCAACACTCTCATCTGCAATGCAGTCGTCTCCATGGCCTTGCCATGTTCTTCCTGTCTCCTTGCAATGGCTGGGATGATAGTCCCCTTCAAGCTTGGCCTCCATTGCTGAACATGTATGAATCCACTTGAATCAAATGCTCTGATACCCTCAATAACTACCCAGGGAAACTGGAGAACTGTACGGTCAAAGTTAGCTTTTAAAGGTTGGGGAATTACTCTCCTTGAATACAATACCAAACATCCTTACTACACGATGTGGGACTTTGGGCAGCACATATGGCCCAAAGTATCTAGCAAGAGTTAATAAAACTAAACCATAAACTGAGCTGAAACCAATTCATGAAAACCAGGTTTTCCATGAAATGTTTAAAACTGAACCATTTAGTCCTGGTCACCAACCTCAAACTGAATACTTTGTTGAAGCAGTTTTTGACTTGTCTTTCTTTTTGGACAACACTCTTACTGCTTTGTTAAGAAAATCCAAACACTACTCTGCATTCTCTTCCTAAAAAGGGTGTTGTTTCCAATATCACATGATCAATTTCATTGTTCTCATTGTTAAAGCTTTGACTCTGTGATTTCTGAAACTTCCATACACTTGTCCTCAGCTCCAGTATTTCTTCTAGTTGTTGGTTGTTCTCCTTGATCTATCACAGATGTCTAAGATTGTGATTCAATGTAACAAACTCTAATGTTTAAATTGTTTGGGATTTTGAATAGCAATGATTTTGTGGGTTCTAGTTATAGGAGGAAGGGCATTGAAAAGGGAAACGTTTTTCCAACACAACCACACATATTATCCGTTCATCAAGAACATGGATCAAAGAGTATTTGCTATTCTAAAAGCAGTAGTGCTATTTCTTTATGCTACAGGTAGTTGTTTGGTCAATGCTTGTTGTTATGGTTGTGAAAATTGAACAGAATTATTCAGTTGTCAGAAAGAGATATATATATATTTTTTTAATCAAAAAACAAAGACATGCATTATTATCAAAGTTGTTTCCAGATGATATTTTTTATTCCTTAATAAGTTAGTATACAACTATACACTAGTGCTTTTACATTTTTCTTTTCGTTCATATTTATAAATAAAATAAGCACCAGCTTGCCAAGTAATAGTTACTTTTGCCTGCTCATAAATTACTTACGATCCACACTTTCTTGTTTTAGTAAAATTAATGAACGACAACGTGCTATACTTGAAGAACTAGCAGAGGAGGAAATAAAGCAGGAAAACTGCTCAACATTTGAAGGAAACTGGTATGCCTTTGTCTTAGTACTGGTAGTTCTAGTTGCTTTATGTCCAAAGTAAGGCTTGATGGTTGCTTGACTGTGCATGTTGTAGAAAATACTGAGATAGAATGCTTTGCAGTAGAAGTTAAACTAATGTACTTCTAGAGATTTTACAAAAAGGAAAAATATAAAGGCACTGTTTCATGAACTCTTTATCTATGATCGTTTAGAGAAAATAAAGGATGAGGGATAAGGGATATTGGTTTAGTATCTATACCTACCCCAGTAACTGCTTACAAATACTTTATCTTGAGTATGATTCATTTGATCGTAAGTACAGCAGTTAGTGCTTTATTGGATTGGTTGATATCCTCATTATTTGCATACTTGCTTGATTTGCTTAGATTAGCTTTTTCTATTATAGAGCTGTATTCTTGAGTAACATCTGATTGTAATTTAGATCCAACATGGATAACAGGCTTTACCAGCAGCTATGTACTGGTTGAACTTACAGGTGGAAGCAAATTATTGAACACTTGAACAGTCCAAATATTATGGTAGAACTATCTGTGCTGATCTTAATCCTCGTCCTCATGCACAAATTGTTGAGCTGAGAGCTTGTTCAGACATCATTTCCTTGGACTTGCCGAAGACAAATCCATGGATTTGTTTTATTCTTCAACCTTGTAAAGTAGAAGGTAATGAATTTACCATTCAGGCACATAAACTATCTGGTACATTCTAGCTATCCTCGTTCACTTTCATTTGTCTTATGTGCATGTGTCGAGGGAGAGAATTTTTGTGGCATCACAAGATATTTCATCGGTTTTTATAGAACTACTTGAAATAATTGTGTTTTGGATGAATTCCCTTGAGAGAATCATCTCTCAGCGTCAATATATATATATATATATATATATATATATATATACAGAAATCAGATCCCTTAATACTAGGAGATACAACAGAATCAGATATTTAAAGACGGAAACTATATCAAAACAGAACAACTTATATAAAGCCTGTATCTCTAATCTGATATTCAACACTCCCCCTCAAGCTGGAGCATATAAATCATATGCATCAAGCTTGTTACATATGTATTGTATCTGAGGACCCCGGAGAGCTTTGGTGAAAATATCTGCAAGTTGATCGTTGGAGTTGACAAATGTTGATACTATTTCCCCACTTTGCAACTTCTCCCTTATGAAATGGCAATCAATCTCTATGTGCTTGGTCCGTTCATGAAACACAGGGTTGGAAGCAATATGTAAGGCAGCTTGATTATCGCACACCAGTTCCATCTTACTCGACTCACAAAACTTAAGTTCCTTAACTAATTGCTTCAACCATATAAGTTCACATGTGGCAAGTGCCATAGCTCTATATTCAGCTTCCGCACTAGATCTTGCTACAACATTTTGCTTCTTACTCTTCCAAGATATCAAGTTTCCACCAATAAAAACACAATAACCAGATGTAGAATGTCTATCAGATGGAGATCCTGCCCAATCTGCATCAGTATACCCAACAATCTGGTTATGTCCTTTATCTTCATACAACAAACCTTTTCCTGGAGCACCTTTGATATATCTAAAGACTCTAACAGCTGCGTCCCAATGACTATCGCATGGGGAGTCAAGAAACTGACTTAGGATACTTGTGGCAAATGAAATATCTGGCCGAGTGACTGTCAAATAATTCAATCGGCCAATTAATCTGCGATATCTACCAGGATCTGCAAGAGGTTCTCCTTGATCTGGACTAAGTTTTGTGTTGGGATCCATTGTTGTATCTACAAGTCTAGAATCCAACATTCCAGTTTCTTCAAGAATATCCAGAGCATATTTTCTCTGTGAGATACAGATCCCAGCATTAGATTGTGCCACTTCAATTCCTAGGAAATATTTTAACTTCCCCATATCCTTAGTCTGAAAGTGATCAAGCAAGTGCTGTTTTAACTGAGTGATTCCCTCATGATCATCTCCAGTAATGACAATATCATCCACATAAACAACCAGATATATGGAGGTCATGGAGGAAGAATGACGGGAGAAAACTGAATGATCTGCTTCACTCTGAATCATGCCAAATTTAGAAACAACAGCACTAAAGCGACCAAACCAAGCTCGAGGGGATTGTTTCAAGCCATATAAAGATCGGCGTAAATGACATACTAAGCCGAAAGACTCCCCCTGAGCAACAAACCCAGGAGGTTGCTCCATGTATACTTCCTCATCGAGATCACCATGTAAGAAAGCATTTTTAATATCAAGTTGATGAAGAGGCCAATGGCAAATGGCAGCCATAGAAAGAAAAAGACGAACAAAGGCCATCTTCGCAACAGGAGAGAAGGTATCACCATAGTCCAAACAAAAGATTTGAGTGTATCCCTTAGCCACAAGGCGGGCTTTTAATCAATCAATGGTTCCGTCTGAGCCGACCTTAATAGTATAGATCCAACGACAACCCATAGTAGATTTGCCCGATGGCAATGGAACAAGATCCCAAGTACCAGTAGAATGTAAGGCAGACATCTCCTCAATCATAGCCTGGCGCCACCCTGGATGTGAAAGAGCTTCTGCTGTTGTTTTGGGTATAGAAACAGAAGACGAAGAGGAGGTAAAAGCATAGTGCGAAGATGATAAACAATGGTAACTAAGAAAATTATAAATAGGATTAGGATTACGGGTGGAACGAGTACCTTATTTGAGAGGAATAGGAGGACTACTGCTAACTCCCGAAGAAGGATCCAAGGACGGCTCAACCACGGGTTTAGGAGATGAGTTATCTTGGACTGCAGGCCGTGGGCGGCGATGATAAACCTGGAGAGGCTTTGTGGGAATAGGAGGCCCATCTAAGTAAGGAACAGGAAGCACCTCCGTAATGGAAGGTGAAGTGATGTCGGGTGCAGAGAAAAAATGGGTATTCTCAAGAAAAGTGACATCGGCAGACACGAAGAAACGATTAAGAGCTGGAGAATAACAACGATAACCCTTTTGAAATCGAGTGTACCCTAAGAAAACACATTTGATAGAGCGAGCAGTTAACTTGTCTTTGCCTGGGGTAAGATCATGGATGAAACAAGTACAATGAAAGACTCGTAGTGGAAGAGAAAAAATGTGTTCATGAGGAAATAAAATGGAATGAGGAACTTGATTTTGCAAAACAGAAGAAGGCATACGATTAATTAAATAACATGCAGTCAGAACAGCCTCACCCCAAAACTTAAGGGGAACATGAGTATGGAGAAGAAGAGTGCGAGCAGTTTCAATCAAGTGACGATGTTTACGCTCAGCCACACCATTCTGTTGAGGGGTATGAGGACAAGACGACTGATGTAGAATGCCTTGGGAGGACAAGTAAGACGAAGAGGGTGCTGAAAAATACTCACGAGCATTATCACTTCATAAAATTTTAATTGAAGTTTTGAATTGGTTTTGAATTTCAGAACAGAAAGACTTGACATGTACAAATAATTCAGATCTGTCCTTCATTAAATATAACCAAGTGCAACGAGAAAAGTCATCAATAAATGTGACAAAATAACGAAAACCAGAATGAGAAGTAACACGACTAGGTCCCCATACATCAGAATGAATAACAGAAAAGGGAGACGCAGCTCGTGTATTGACACGACTTGAAAAAGAACTACGAACATGTTTACCTAAATGACAAGTTTGACACTCTAAGGTAGTAAGACGAGATAAACTCGGGACCATAGCTTGTAACTTCGAGAGGCTGGGATGTCCCAGGCGACAATGGACCACGTCCGGAGACTCAACAGCATCAACAGAAGACACAGTAGTAGTGGGTAAGGCAAGCTGATACAGTCCTTGAGACTCGCATCCTGTACCAATCGTCTATCCCGTCCCTCGATCCTGCACAATGACGGAGTCAGCAAAAAAGGTAACAGAACAATTGAGAGAACGAGTAAGTTGGCTAATAGAAATCAAATTGAAAGGACAATTGGGCATGTAAAGAACAAATTTGAAAGGTAATGTAGGAAGAGGAGTAGCTTGACCTATTCCCTTAGCACCAATTTTAGAACCATCAGCCAAAGTGATAGAAGGAAGAAATGCAGGGTGTTTTTAGAGAGGACAGAAGAAGTACCAGAAATGTGATCAGAAGCACCTGAGTCAAGGACCCATGGTCCAAGAGAAGAGGAATGAGAGATACAAACAACAGAATTACCAGAGTGGGCCACCGAAGCAACGGGAGTAGATGCCTGCTTTGAGGCTTGGTACTTGAAAAACTCATCATAATCATTGCCAGAGACAAATATCCCTTGTGTTTGTGCGGCGGAGTGAACGTCAGATGGCTCATTAGTTTGGACAACATTAGCTACCTTGGTAGGACGACCATGGAGAGCATAACATTTATCCTGAGTATGACCAATCCTATGGCAATAGGTACAACTAAGGCGAGTACGATTACCACGACCCCCACGGCCGCCGCGAGTGGGCACTGGAAAGGACACTTGAGAAGAAGATTGGGATGCCAATGCAGTTTGGTCGAAAGTATGGGTCTCAAGAGAGGGGCCGGATTGCAAGAGTCGTGCAAATACGTCTTGAAGGGAAGGAACGGGTGAGGTGCCCAATATTTGTTGCCAAAGAGATTCAAGTTCAGCTGGCAACCCAAGTAACGTAAGTACCAAAAACAGCTTTCCCTGTTGAGCATGATGGTCATCAGCATTAGACACATAGGGAAGGAGAGTCGACAACTCTTCCTTGACAGCTTCCACAGCCCCAACATAAGATTCCATATCAGTTCCTTGAAGCTGTAAACTACACAGCTTCTTAGCAACATGGTAAAGTCTTGCAATGTCATTAGTGTATAAAGCTTTAGCACGATCCCACACCTTTTTACAAGTTTTGTAAGCCCGAAACATAGTCAGCTTTGGTGGATCAATGGTCTGCCACATAAGGTTACATAGCTGGGCATCAATCTTCTTCCAAGTGGTTTTGTCAGCGGCGCAAACATCATCAACAGATTTAGTAAGGTGGTCTTCATAGCCTTGCCCCATGAACCAAAGTTCCACAAAATCAGCCCAAGAAAGGTCTTTTTTGGCAACCATCAATTTTTCAGAGGTCATTGTAGCGGTTCCAGAAATGACAGATGTTAGAACAGCCGGTTTGCCACCATTGGAGTTGGTGTCAGGGGTTACCTCAGAAGACATGATGGCAGACACTCAGAAACTACCAGAAAACACCTGCAGAAGGGAAACGAGGGCCGGAAAAACAGTTTCTGACGAAGAGACACAGCTGATAGTGTCAGCTGGTGAGAAAAGGGAACACGGCTAAGAGATTGCAGCCGGAAAAGAAAAAAAACAAATAGAAACCAGAGCCGGGTCGGAACCCGCTCTGATACCAACTTGAAATAATTGTGTTTTGGATGAATTCCCTTGAGAGGATCATCTCTCAGCGTCAATATATATATACATAGGTACGGAAATCAGATCCCCTAGGAGATACAACAGAATTAGATCCCTTAATACTAGGAGATACTAGGAAAAATCAAATGATGTTTTAGTTCCTTCTGTTTGCAGCTAATTGTTGGTAACAATTGAATATCAAAATGGGTGCATTTAATAGATTGGTCCAAGGACTCCTTATTGAATCGGGCATTGGCCTATTAATTTGTAACTCTAGATAACTATGCTTATTGCTCACTTTTGTTCCGTTGTGGCAGATATGATATAGTGAAGCAAGGAGTGGGTGCTCAGATTACTGAAAATAAAGTTGTAGTTGTACGAAGCTATTTCTTGGCGCCAGTTCCTTTTTCAATACTTACGAAAATTTCACGAGGACCCTTCTGATTAATTCTTAGGCCATCATCATGGTATTCAGAACAGAGATGAGAACATGTTGTGCATCATTTTTTCTTCTCTTATTCTTTCAATATCTTAAATTTGGTGCGATAATCTTGTAACTATTCCCAAGTGTTGCCTTCTTCAATCCATTGTTATACTTCAAATAATATAACCACAAATTACATTCTTTTGATAGGCTAATTGGCAATTAATCAAGTTTTACAAAATATAATTCCTCTATCCTTTCCTTTTTCTGTTGATTCAGAAATTTGGTATTTCTATGAATCAATATAGGATGAACTGTGTATTAATTGTTTGATTCAAATATATACCAAATTAAATTCAGATGTATTTATCCAAAGAAGTATTATAAACTAGAATTTCTTACTACTAAGTACATTCAATGGTAAAGATGTTACCATCTAAGGATGATAATGGACCGCCATTGTTGAAAAGATGGGAATGGATATTCCTTGTTTAGTCAAGATCATGGGCCCCAGGGCGACCTGCTATATTGACAATTGAAGCAGAAGCAACCTAAGATGGTGAAATCATGACAATGACTGACTTGTCAATCATGGAATAAGAGAGAGAGGGGGACACTGAACTTGCTCTGTATTGAGGCGGTGATTTTTGTTCCTCTTCCATTCTTGTTTGATCTCTCCATAGAAGTAGGACACGAAGCCCCATAGAGAAAGTACCAGAGCAACCCCCTTCTCTGCTTCAAAATTCTCCTTGTACAAGATCACAGGCAGAAACACGGCAATTATAATCCCAGACAACAATGACGAGGCACAGAAGATAACTCCTATTGCTCCCAAGAAGAAAAATTGCCACATCATAGCACTCCACACTAACACATAATAGTACTTTGTTTCTCCAAGCTCATAATCTCTAGCTTCTCGTGGAATCACCTGCAAAACGAAATTCCCAAAATTGTCTTAAACATTACAAATTGAGAAAATCTTAAAAGGCAACATTATACCACTAAGCACTAACATTGCAGCTAACATTCAACAGAAGGAAAAGAGTATTCGAATTCTTAAAAATAAGAATATTCGAAATCCAAACTTAATAAAAACTCATCATAAATGCGGTAAGGTTTATACCAAATTTGTTTGACAACCTACTATAATATTGGTTGAAATTGACGGAAATAGTGTTTCTCTAACCTTATTCATTACTAACAAGGGATTGGAAAAGTTTTTAGAGAAAGCATTAAATAAACCACACGAGCATGCATGCAAGTATTTCTTAAAATGTATATAATTCTTGGGGTAATAAAGTGGTAACAGATCTTAAAGTCGTTATTTATTATCATCCCAATAGTGCAGAAAAAAGTGGCAAAGAAGCACATAACGAATTGAATCTCCATGACCAAAGAATAAGTGATATGTTGCTTGGTCTTCTTGTAAACCAACTCCACAAGAGGCAAAACAAACCCGTATAATGCAGCCCCGGCTACAATCATAAGAAAACCAACTATGTACTTCCCAGTGGACTCACCGTGAGGACGGTCCCCACTGGACCGTAGGGCCAAAACCACAGCAGCAATGGTCAACAGAACTATGGAGTTCACCGAATAAGCCGTGAACTTCTGCTTCACCAATAGGAAAGCGAAGACGGCAGTGAAAGAGAGGTGGGAGGCCTGTATAAGACAAAAAGTGGACACTGGAAGAAGAGATACACCGTAGGCATAGAGATAAGCTTTGGTTTTGCAGAGTTGGTTGTTTTGTTGCATCTTTGATGTATATAGGAAATGGAAAGGGGAATGAGCATGACCGGGAAGCCGGCGGTTTCGAGGAAACTAGAGAGCCAGATGCGTTTTCCGCCGTGTATGAAGTAGAGGCGCATAACGAGTGGAGTTTGTAATGAGACGAAAAATTTTAGTTGTCTTCATGGTGGATGACTGGTTTGGTTGTTCTTCCCTTCCATCAGTTTCAACCATCGCTCTTGATAGCTAGGAAACTTTGTCTTGCTTTTCACTTTTTGTTGGACTATGCTCTTCTCTCCTGGTAGTTTTTAGCATATGGAACTAAGCAACTAACTGAAGCGAAAGGCAAGGTATGCTCAAAAGAACATAAAGACAAACTATTTAAGATGTAGATATGTGTGGCTCATAAGTGAGAGATTTTTGCATAGGTGAAGGTCCAGAGATGGAGTGAAAATGATCAAACCACGTTGTTTTGACTAAAATAAGAAATGCTATTTGTATACTAAATATAACCCGACCAAAATACATTGTGGACTAACTTCGTACATGAAGTGAGAGAGAGAGTGAAAATTAATTTTAGAGCAACTCCAGGGACGTGAATTTCCAGAGTACTGTTCCTTGTGTCAGTGTTTGAATCTGAAATCAGGATAAAGACAAGACATTAATAGAGACACAAAATTTTGTATTTTTATATTTATTTGGTGGTAAATTAAAACAAATTATAAAAATATAATTTATTTTATTTTTTTATTTAAAATATCTGAGAAGAAAAATATAATAATGACAAATATAATTATGAAAAATTATCAAAAATAATGAAAGAAAAAATAAAAAATAAGTTTTGTTCTTTGTTAGTGTCTCTGGTTCTTTCCGTCAGAATGAACACAAAATGTACTAATTCAATGTTTCTGGACACAATATTTCTATCTATGTCTCATCTGTCAAACACGATTTTGTGTCTTTGTGTCTTTGTCTCAGTGTCCCGTCCCTGTAAACAAACGCAACATGTGTGCATGGGACGATCCTTAGGTATTTTTTCTAACGTATCCTCCGGTTCATCAGGTCAAAGACTAATCTATTGCGGATCGTAACTCTATTTAAGAGTTTGTCGCTGGTCAATAGGCTGTTGCAGGCATAAGGTGGAATTTGAACTCCCGACACTTACTTAAACGAATTAATGAGCTAACTACTAGACCAACCCAACTTGGTTTGGAACGATCCTTAGTTATTAGAAGAAATTAGAACATGTGGTCACTGAAGGAATGAAGCCCACCCTAGGAACCAAAATCCTGCTTGCTCCGGTTAAGAGTAAACATTTAACTCGATTCTGTCTATTTTTATGACGATTAAGATAATTTTTGTCCAAAAATAAAAGATACTTCCACTTTGATTTTTTTATTTTGGGACAATACAATTTTTTAATTAAAAAAGTCAATAAATAATAATCGAAGTTAATTTTGTGAGAGATTTTATTTATAATTTGTGGAGTTTTAAACTTCAAAATTCTTTTCAATAATAGGACTAACTACACCACCATTACTACTACCTTCTTCATCCTCATCATTATAATTTCTACTTCTACTATTTTTATTGTGCAATTATATTTTATAATCATCATTATCTTCTCAACCATCGTTAACAGCAATACCAATGCCATCAACATTACAATTCTCTTCTTTTATTTCTTGTTCGATGCTATTTTTTTCTCTTTGAAAAATTTTTGTGTTGTAATTACTTGTTCTCCATATAATATTACTTCTAATAAAAATTTTTCTCCACTTAACCGCCATCAGTAAATGAATTTTTCAAATTATAAATAAAATTCTAAAAAATTAATTTTTGTTACTACTTTATATTTTTTTAACAAAAAGATTATATTATTCCAAAATAAAAAGGTTGAGAATCAAAGTGTTTTTTTTATTAGACAAAAATCATCTTATTTTTTATAAAAATAGATAAGAACCGAATTAGGTATTTACTCTTCTATTAATAATAATATAAATGTATAACATATGGCAATAATTTATATTTAATATTTTAATATTAATATTAATATTTTTTTTGGTACACAGAAAGGTTTAAAATTTGGGATTCTGAAAAAGAAAAAATTAGCATAAAATTCTATACCAATTGAGCTAGTCCAATTGGCAATATTAATATATTATATCTGTTTTGTTTTATTTTATTTTATTTTTTAAGACGAGAAACATTATGACCAAAAGAAAACAAAACTAAAAACAAGCAACATCTTGGGATATAAGTTTTGAAAATCGGACCGGACCTCCAGTCGAACCGGTTCAACTGGGATTCGTTAATAAAAATGGTCTGATCCGCTACTTATAATTCCTGGAGAAAAAATCGTTTAAAAACTGTCGAACCGGGAGATTAGACTGGATCGGTAGCCGACCAGTTCGAATAAAACGACGTCGTTTTATTTATTTGGGAAAAAAAAACAAAACATGCAGAACCATTCATGAACCAACTGATACGAGCCTTATGGGACAAACTGAGAACTGTCATATGCTAATTGGTCCAATTACAAGAGCAACAACTAAGAGAATAAAAGAAGATTTTGCAAATATGGCTAAATCATGTGTTCAGGAGATGCATCAAGAATTGGGCAAGACAATGATTAACGATTATCAAAAGTCACACGTCTTACTATTTTACAAGATGCATTGAAGACTCTCATTAGTCAAGATGAATTAAAAGAGACATCACTTTCTTAGAATTTATTCTATATTTATTTTATTTTTGTTATTTGTTTATTTTAGGCCCAACTATGATTTGGCCCATATTTTATTCTAGTGAACTTATGAGTTAGGGATTTAATTTTAAGAGGTATAAAAACCCTCTAAAATCTAGTAGCCATTTTTTTCTTAATTTTTATGAATGAAATTTTCTTTGAGTTTCTTTGAGAAACTTGGGTGTGAACATGTGAGGTAGAGTGATTCCCTTAACTGTTGCATCAGGAAATCAAATTGAGGTAGAGGAGTCCCTTTCTTTGATCTTCTATCTTATCCTGGGTTACGTTCCGTATCATTTGGTATCAGATTTCAGGTATTAGATTAATTTTCATTAGTCTACGTTCACCCTTTTTGTGTTCTATATAAATTAAAAAAAAAACTTCCAGCCACGCATAGTCACTTTATCCTTACATCTTATTCTTTTCTTGTTGATTGGCTTTTAATTCCTTTTCCTAGGATTATTTTCTTTCCTTGCTGCCTTTGTGTTCATCATTATTCTTTTTGTCCTTCCTTTTTATTATTTTATTATCATTCTTCTCATTATTCGTAAAAAAAAAAGAGTACGCCCTTTGAAGTTTCTTCTTATTATTAGTAAATTTTTTTTTGCCAACACACCTTGAGTACCCAAAAAAAAATCAAAAAAAAAAAAGACTACATACTTGAGAGTGCATATTTTGAAGTTTACACAGTAGCACTATTAAAAAAAACAAAACACAAAAAAAAAGCGTTATGTTCTTATATAAAAAAAACGAAGCAACAGTCTCAAAAAAAAATCATTACGTACGTTATTATTATTCTTATTCTTATTATTTTTATTTTTTTTTATTATTCTTATCTTTTGTCTTTTGTGTCTTTGTCCCTTTTTATTATTCTGTCCATCTTCTCCTCTTATCGTTGCGTCGGATTTTCTCTATCTTTTATTTTATTTGATTTCTAAAGTGCAACAGTCAAAGAGATTCAAGAGTGGTAAAAGGCAAGAGTGATAAGTTCAATAGAGGGTAAAAGCCAATTTTGAGAATAAACACGAGTGTCCATCTTTGAGTGAAACACGTGAGTGAGTGCTTGTGAGGTCCTTTTATAACATTTTTTTTACAGATTCATTGTTATGGCAGCTCATTTCAAAGATACTTTAGTTGACATGGAAGCAAGAGGTGACACAGACACTATCCAAGATTACTAAACAAGGACCTTTCCGAAATCGGCGTCAGAATCATGTACCTTCTGATGATGACTCTGATGGGGTTATAACACATCGACATAAAAGTCAAGATAGAAATATCAACGCCATCAAGATGCAAATACCACCATTCAAAGAGAGAAATGATCCTGAAGTTTATTTGGAGTGGGAACGTAAGGTGGAAAGAATTTTTGCTTGTCATAATTACTCTGAGGCAAAGAAGGTTCGTTTGGCAGCAGTTGCATTCTCTGACTATGCCTTGCTTTGGTGGGATGAACTAGTGAAGACACGACGGCGGAATGATGATCACCCTATAGAGTCTTGGGATCTTATGAAGCGCCTCATGAAGAAACGATTTGTGCCTTCGTACTACTACAGGGAAGTGCATTAGAAGTTACATCGACTAACTCAAGGCTCTAAGTCCGTTGAAGACTACCATAAGGAAATGGAAATGCTTATGATTACTGCCAACATAGAAGAGGACACTGAGGTTACTATGGCACGATTTGTGGATGGTTTGAATAGAGCAATTGCTGATGTGGTGGAGTTACATCATTATGTGGAGATGGAGGATTTGGTCAGTATGGCAATGAAGGTGGAGAGGCAACAACAAAGAAGAGCACCAAGAGGATTATCGCATGCTAATCCAAAGTGGGAGTCTCGTAGTGCCGATACAACAAAGACTAAGGGTGTTGAATCTAATGCATTGCTTGATGCTACGAAGAAGAAATGTAATTCTAACTCTTCTTCTGCTACTTCTAGACATCGAGATATTAAATGCTTCAAGTGTCATGGTATGGGTCATTATGCTAGTGATTGCCCAAATAGGAGATTGATGGTTATTAGAGGTGATGATATTGTGTCTGATTCTGATCATGGTGATGACTCTGATCATAATAGCATGTCATCTTTGGAGGATTGTTCTGATGGTGATGTTGAGTATGCAGTCCATGGTGAATCTCTTGTTGTTAGACGTGCTTTGAATTTGCAGGTGAAAGAAGAAAGTCTCGAGCAACGCCACAATCTTTTTCACACTAGATGCTTGGTGGGTGAAAAAGTGTGTAGTCTAATTATTGATGGCGGGAGTTGGACTAATGTGGCTAGTACACTTATGGTGGAGAAATTGGGTTTGACATGTGTTCGACATCCTAAACCATATACATTGCAGTGGTTGAATGACAGTGGAGAGATCAAGGTTGACAAACAGGTGACAATTGCATTCTCTGTTGGCAAGTATGTTGATGAGGTATTGTGTGATGTGGTGCCAATGCAAGCTTGTCATTTATTATTGGGGCGACCTTGGCAGTTCGACCGTCGAGCATTTCATGATGGTTACACGAATTGATTCTCCTTTGATTTTAATGGTCGCAAGATCACTCTTGCTCCTTTATCACCTAAGGAGGTTTACCTTGACCAGTTGAAGCTTCAACAGGATACCAAGGGGAACATGGGATGTGAGATCACAAAAAAATCTGAGAAAAAAGAGGCTATGAGAAAAAAGAATATAGCAAAAGGCCCAAAGGTGAGTGAAAAGAAAGAAAAGAGTCCATGTCATGAGAGTAGTACAAATACAAAAAAAATTGAGAAAGTTGAGAGCGAATTGTGTTTCTTTGCAAAAGAGAGAGATTTAAAGAGTGCTTTAATAGGCAAAAAAGCTTTGTTTATGATTCGGTTTAGGGATACTTTATTCTCTGACACTGACCTTAACCCAAATTTGCCAAATAGCTTTGTCTCTTTGTTGCAGGAATTTGCCGATGTCTTCCCTACTGACGTACCACGTGGGATTGAGCACCAAATTGATTTTATTCCTGGTGCTAGCATTCCTAATAGACCAGCCTATCGGAGTAATCCTGAAGAGACAAAGGAGCTTCAAAGGCAAGTGGAGGAGTTATTAGCCAAAGGTCACATCCGGGAGAGTATGAGTCCATGTGCTGTACCAGTTTTGTTGGTTCCAAAGAAGGATGGTACTTGGCGAATGTGTGTGGATTGTCATGCAGTCAATAAAATTACGGTAAAGTATCGTTATCCTATCCCTAGGTTAGATGACATGCTTGATGAGTTATATGGTGCATGCATTTTCACTAAAATTGATTTGAAAAGTGGGTATCATCAAATTAGAATAAAACCAGGGGATGAATGGAAGACTGCATTTAAAACAAAACATGGGTTATATGAGTGGTTAGTAATGCCTTTTGGGTTAACTAATGCCCTTAGTACTTTTATGCGTCTAATGAACCATGTTTTGCGGGACTTTTTGGATAAATTTGTTGTTGTTTATTTTGATGATATTCTCATTTATAGCACTTGTTTGGATGACCACTTGTCACATGTTTCAGCTGTTTTGGAAGTGCTTCGAAAAGAAAAATTATATGCTAATCTTAAAAAGTGCACTTTTTGTATTGATCGAGTTATATTTCTTGGTTTTGTTGTGAGTGCGAGTGGAATTGAAGTTGATGAGGAAAAGGTAAAGGCTATTCGTGAATGGCCAACGCCTAAGAATGCTTCTGAGGTACGAAGTTTTCATGGGTTAGCTGGATTTTATAGAAGATTTGTAAAAAAAATTTCTACCATTGCTGCGCCTCTCACAGAGGTTATAAAAAAGGATGTTGGATTTAAATGGGAAATGGAACAAGACATTGTATTTCATACCCTAAAAGACTGTTTGTGTTTTGCTCCTATTCTTGTTTTACCTAACTTTGATAAAACCTTTGAGATTGAATGTGATGCTTCTAGGATCGGTATAGGTGCTGTTTTAATGCAGGAAAAACGAGCCATTGCCTTCTTCAGTAAAAAGTTGAATTTAGCTCAGCGTAAATATTCAACATATGACAAAGAATTATATGTTTTGGTTCGGGTTTTAGAGGTTTGGCAACACTACCTCTTACCTAAGGAGTTTGTGATTCACACGGATCATGAATCTTTGAAGCACTTAAAAGGACAAGGTAAGCTTGATAAAAGACATGCTAAATGGGTGGAATTTATTGAAACATTTTCCTATGTGATTGCCTTTAAACAAGGTAAAGATAATGTCGTTGCTGATGCTTTATCTCGGAGGTATGCTTTGATTACTACACTTACCTCTAAGTTATTGGGATTTGAGTTTTTAAAGGATTTGTATGTCACTGATTCTGACTTTTCTGCTATTTATGCTTCTTGTGAACATAGTGCATTTAACAAATTTTATAGACATGAAGGTTTTCTGTTTCGTGGTAATAGAATTTGTGTGCCTGCTTGTTCTGTGAGGGACTTACTTGTTCTTGAATCACATAATGGGAGTTTTATGGGTCATTTTGGTGTGCATAAGTCATTGGATGTGTTATCTGAACATTTTTATTGGCCACGCATGCGTAGAAATGTTGAAAAATTTTGTGCTAAGTGTGTTGCATGTAAACAGGCTAAATCTAAGTCTTTACCACATGGTTTGTATGCCCCTTTACCTATTCCTATGCATCCGTGGGTTGATATTTCTATGGATTTTGTTCTTGGTTTGCCTCGAACAAAAAAAGGTCGAGATAGCATTTTTGTTGTGGTAGACAGATTTAGTAAAATGGCTCATTTTATTGCATGCCATAAAACTGATGATGCAACAAATATTGCTGATCTGTTCTTTAGAGAGGTTGTGCGTTTGCATGGTGTTCCCCAAACTATTGTTTCTGATCGTGACGTAAAATTTTTGAGTCATTTTTTGAAAGTTTTATGGGGTAAATTAGGCACAAAATTATTATACTCCACTACTTGTCATCCTCAAACTGATGGTCAAACTGAAGTAGTAAATAGAACTAGGGGTGTTCAAAATCGATCCGGACCGAACTAAACCGACCAACCGAACCGAAAAAATCAAAAATCGAAATAACCAAAAACCAAAAAAATCGAAAAAAATGATGTTTTGCTGTTTTTTTGCGGTTCTGTTCGGTTTTCGGTTCTTGCCACCAAAATCCTAACCGAACCGAACCGGTCTTCCCAAAACCCTAAAAATTAAAAACTACCTACCCCATCCCCCCAGAGCCCCACCCCCCCAAATAGCAAACACGTTACCTTATGCTGCGCGAGTCCCTCCCCAAATCGCCCACCCTAACCTAACCCCAAAATCCCAAAGACCCAGAGCCCTGCCAGCCTGCTTGAGCCACCACACCTCGCCCTCTGCGGCCTGCACAGTGCACACCCACTCACCTAGACCCAGCCACAGAGCCAGCCTGAGCCACCCACCTCCTTGAGACTCGACACCTTACTTCCTCCAAATCCCACTGCCGAACATAGCAGATCCCCCACCGCCGGTGCACCACGAAGATGAAAATCCCTCAACACAGCACCTCGCCTGGCTCGCCAGTCGCCACCACCCAGTTACCCACTGTCCCAAAAGCCACAGAGTAGCAGTGTAGCACAGCAGACAGCACCGGCGGGCGACGATCGACACAGGACCACCACACCTCGCCACCTCCGACTTCGCCGCCTCCACCTAGTAGCGTTTCTGGGTTCTGTAGGGTCACCCACGATCAAGACAGCCAGTCACCGATTTGAGTGCATATGGAGCCCGAGCCATCTATTCAGGTTAACTTTACTGATGCATTGTTGGTTATTGATTTAAACTTCAGATGCTGGTTTCTGTCTTTGATTTAATTTTCAGATTATCAGGTTTTGTTCAGTTTATTGCTTGTTCATTGCTGGTTATTGATTTAAACTTCAGTTGCTGGTTTCTGTCTTTGATTTAATTTTCAGAGTATCAGGTTTTGTTCAGTTTATTGCTTGTTCATTGCTGCTTATTGATTTAAACTTCAGTTGCTGGTTTTTGTCCTTGATTTAATTTTTAGATTATCAGGTTTTGTTAAGTTTATTGCTTGTTTATTGCTGGTTATTGCTTTTTCATTGCTGGTTTATTGCTAGTTTATTGCTTGTTTATTGCTGGTTTATTGCTAGTTTATTGCTTGTTTATAGCTTGTTTATTGGTTGTTTATTGCTGATTTTGTTTATTGCTTGTTTAGATTATCAGGTTTTGTTCAGTTTTGTTTATTGCTTGTTTTTTGCTTGTTTATTGGTGTTTATTGCTGGTTTTGTTTATTGCTTGTTTAGATTATCAGGTTTTGTTCAATTTTGTTTATTGCTTGTTTATTGCTGGTTTCTATCCTTGATTTATTGTTTTGTTTATTGCTGATTTCTGTCCTTGACTTATTGTATTTGTTTATGTAGTTTGACGTCAGTTCAAGTGAGAATATGGGCGACACTGGATTGCCTCCAGTTCCTATTCCGAATGAATCAACAAGCATCAGATCTCCGACTGCATTGCCTCCTGTGCCAATTTATTTTTATTTTTAGAAGACACCATACCATAACTTTGCTATCAGTTTAATGACAATTTATTTTTATTTTCAGTTGTGTTGACTGTTGAACTATTAAACTTCTTTAATTGTCGTATTTGAATTCTGTTGTCGTTATATTTCATTAGATCAAGACTTTGTTAGCTTTTGTGTATTTCGGTTTGTCGATTTCAATGTTATGACTTTGCATAATAGTATGGTAGAATTTTTTTTATTTGATTGAAAAAACCGAACAAACCGAACCAAACCAAACCGATTTTAATTGGTTTGGTTTGGTTCGGATGACCTTGAAAAAAAACCGAACCAAACCGAACCGCAGCTTAATTAAACGATCGGATCAGATGGCTTTTCCTTAAAAAACCGAACCAAACCGCACCGCAAACACCCCTAAATAGAACATTAGGGACCTTATTACGTGCTGTTGTTGGTAAGAATTTGAAAACTTGGGAAGATTATTTACCTTTTATTGAGTTTGCTTATAATAGAACTATTCATTCTTCTACTGGGTTTTCTCCTTTTGAACTTTTTTATGGTTTTAATCCTTTAACTGTTTTAGACTTATTACCTTTGCCTTTGAGTGATATTGTTAGCTTGGATGCAGAAGGTAAAGCTGAAAATGTTAAAGCAATGCACTTGAAAGTACGTGAATCGCTTGAACAGAAAAATAAGTTGATAGCCCAACGGGTGAATAAAGGTCGAAGACAACTTATCTTTGAACCTGGTGACTGGGTGTGAGTTCATTTGAGAAAGGAGAGATTTCCTACTCAAAGAAAATCCAAGTTAGACCCTAGGGGTGATGGTCCATTTCAAGTGCTCGAAAGGGTCAATAACAATGCTTACAAGATTGACCTTCCAAGTGAGTATAATGTATCAGCTACTTTTAATGTCTCTGACCTATCTCCTTTTGCTTGTGATGCAGATTCGAGGACGAATCTTTTTCAGGAGGGAGGGAATGATACGAGCCCTATGGGACAAACTGAAAACTGTCATATGCCAATTGGTCCAATTACAAGAGCAACAACTAAGAGAATAAAAGAAAGTTTTGTAAATATGGCTAAATCATGTGTTCAGGAGATGCATCAAGAATTGGGCAAGATAATGATTAACGATTATCAAAAGTCAAGATAGCAATATCAACGCCATCAAGATGCAAATACCACCATTCAAAGGGAGAAATGATCCTGAAGTTTATTTGGAGTGGGAACGTAAGGTAGAAAGAATTTTTGCTTGTCATAATTACTCTGAGGCAAAGAAGGTTCGTTTGGCAGTAGTTGCATTCTCTGACTATGCCTTGCTTTGGTGGGATGAACTAGTGAAGACACACGTCTTACTGCTTGTCATAATCAAAAGTCACACGTCTTACTATTTTACAAGATGCATTGAAGACTCTCATTAGTCAAGATGAATTAAAAGAGACATCACTTTCTTAGAATTTATTCTATATTTATTTTATTTTTGTTATTTGTTTGTTTTAGGCCCAATTATGATTTGGCCCATATTTTATTCTAGTGAACTTATGAGTTAGGGATTTAATTTTAAGAGGTATAAAAACCCTCTAAAACCTAGTAGCCATTTTTTTCTTAATTTTTATGAATGAAATTTTCTTTGAGTTTCTTTGAGAAACTTGGGTGTGAACAGGTGAGGTAGAGTGATTCCCTTAACTGTTGCATCAGAAAATCAAATTGAGGTAGAGGAGTCCCTTTCTTTGATCTTCCATCTTATCCTGGGTTACGTTCCGTATCACCAACCCTCCCTTCTTCCCCGAATCATAAGCAAAACCCTAGCCCTTCATCGTCGCCGGCGTTCCCAGCTCCTCAGCGCTGCCGCTCTTCCTCTTCCCCGTGTCGTTTCCATCTTCGCTGGCTCATCGTTTTCATCTTCCTCTTCCCCAGGTAGCTCGGCACGTCGTTTTCATCTTCGCTGGCTTCTCGGCACAGAACCCAGGTTAGTGGCCCTGCTTTCATTCTTCGCCTCCGCTTCTTCCTTTTAATTTCTGAATGTTCGGTCTTCTTCTTCGTTTGAAGTTCTGAAATTGTTGTTCAATTTTTGTTCCATTTTTCTTGTAATGCTTTGTAAATTATAATTGCCTGCTGCTGATGGATCTGTCTTGTATTTGCTGGTTGCTGATGGCTTAAAATTTTTTTTTTCAAATTTATTGATGGCTTGATGGCTCTGTTAGTCTGTTGCTTTCAATTCTTTGCTCTGTTACTAATGGCTCGATGGCACTGTTAGTTGCTGATGGCTCTTAATTTTTTTGTTCAAATTTATTGATGGCTTTGTTGTAGTTGCTGGTTTTGCTGGGTGAAGGTTTAGTGTTTTGGAATGTTTTATAATGTGCTAATGTTTGTAATTGCTGGCTTTGTTTGTAATTGATGGGTGAAGGTTTAGTGTTTTGTGATTATTGGTTAATATTTTGGTTTAGTGTTCTCTTTTTCAGATTTTCCTTCTCCCTGTATTTTTGTATGTTGCTGAATTGGTAATCAATAAATTTGCCTTTTTGCTGTAAATCGGGACTTTACTAGGGTTTGTTAAATTTGTTGTTGTAACTTGAATTTGTTGTTGACCAGTCACAGAATCAGAACAGAATGCTCAGTCAGTGCTTGATTGATTGGCTTTGCTCACTGATTGTATTTGATGATAAATTTTAAATTGATAACTTCTAAATATTAAATTTGCACTGCCTATGTTACTGATTCATTGTTCTTTCAGTGCTTTTTGTTGTTGTTAATCATTGTGATGAGCTTTGTTAAAATTTGCACTGCCTATATTACTGATTCACTGTTCCTTCAGTGCTTTTTGTTGTTGTTAATCATTGTGATGAGCTTTGTTAAAATTTGCACTGCCTATGTTACTGATTCACAGATTCATCCCTCTTGATTCACAGATTCATCCCTCTTGTCATCATCATCGGCATGAACTCCGAACCAAAACCCCAACTCTCTGGATAAAATTGTAATGAAAGCTGATTGGGACTTTTTCTTCTACTTAAGGTATGAATCAGAATGATGAGGCCAAGTTGTGAATGCACAAGTGTCAATGGACTATAATATATATTGAGTTTGTGACATTAGAAGGGTGTAATAATAACAATAATGGAGTCATGTTATTTGAATATTGAGGTTTAACATTTAAACTCTCAGCTTCTCAGCCCTGTTTGATTCTTCTTCTCAGGCAATTGAATCGAATCAACCAGGCCTTCCTTTTCTTTTTCTTTTAGTTGATTCTTAATTTTTCTAATATATGTAGCTTTCTGAATCAAGTGGATCAGATTATGTAGTTTTCTTGATTTGGGATATTTTCGGATACGCATTAGAAGAGTTATTTTATTATTTTATGTTTGCTATAAAAATATTCACATGTTGTGTATGCTTGTGATTGTTTCGGTGTTTACATTTTCTTTCCGAATCACTTGCTATGGTTGTTCTTTGAGTTAAGGCTTTGTATGTGTGTGTGAGAATATGTGATAATGTTGAATGCTATTGCATCTAATAGGAGTTCTTGGAGTACCTCATGTTTGGTCCTTTGTAATTTATTTATTATTTTATTCTAAAACAGTTTTTTCGATTGAACCAGTAAACCAATAACTAAAGCGGTTTGATGATCGGTCCGGTTTTTAGAACATTGTGTAAGACACACACACACATAAAGTATTTTTTAAATAAATCGTAATGATATTTTAATATTTTATTAATATTAAAACATAATTAATTTTTTAATTACTTTTAATGTTTTATTTTAATTATATAAAGTATTTAAATATTTTTTGTTTAAATAAATAATAACATATACTATTTATAAATTTATGTCAAGAATACATATTAAGAATAAGGCCGGATATGTTGACACGTGATGATATCTAGGTGTGTTCAAACGTATCCGAAATTTTTTTTTTTATTTTTTAGTAAGACACAACTGAATACGGCAGACATACGTGTCGGACAAGTGTCCATACATGTCAGTGTCTGACATGTTTTCAACACATGACACATGGATACGCAACTCAACGAAGTATTCATACTTCATAGTTCATATGTTTTTATTTTTCAAATTAAACATGGTTATTACGAGAATTAATTTAAAAATTGGCCACTTTTAATCTAATTTGTAAACATAAAAATTAAAATTGTGAAATAAATTAAAATTATTTATTTTTATTTGTTTCAAACTATAACAAAAATAATTCCATTTTTAAATGAATTCCGATTCTTGTAGTTCCAAACATTCTCTACTAAGTACTAACCAGTCAAGAGTGAAGAAGATGAAAGATAGTTAAGAGAGATATGGAGGTGGGAATGCTTCCAATATCAGCTTCGAAGAGAGGGAAGCTCTTGGCAGCTGGCTACACTTCACTCCATTCCATTTCCCGTGCTTCCGCTTCACAACTTGCCACAGGTTAACCTTTCGATCTTTTTTTTTTTTTTTTTGCTTTTTCATTCCCTCTTTTCCCTGCATTTTTTCAATTATTAGGGTTCAATAAAAGAAAGAAAGAGAGCGGTTTTAGCTTTTGAAATGCGCATTATTTGATTTTGAATAGATATCGAAGTATCTGAGGATGAGGCTTGTGAAATTCGGAAATATGCATCCCAAACCAGTGCTTTGGACCGATCAATTGGGAATAGTAGTAATACTTCTAACCTCTATGGTATGTGATGATTCTGATTTTCTCATAAATGGCTACTTTTCATTTTCAGAAACTCTTGAGCATTTTTTATCAATTTGGACCAGGATTTGGTCAGTATAAGTATCAAATTATCTTCAACAAATAAATTTTACTGATTTATTTATGCAAACTTTGATAAATGTGGGTGCAAATTGTGTTGACTTATGTTTAAACTTGGGTAAGTATAGGTGTAAACCATGTGCTTTATGTGTACAAATACTGTAAATATAGGTGCAAATTTTTGCCGGTGAAATACTGGTCCAAATTAATAATATTTGTTGGTCATATAGCGTTGCTATTTCATTTTTTTTTCTCTCTTTTCTATTTTTTAACTTGGCAATTGTTTAGTTTTGGCTTGATATCAAAATTTTGGGATTTTTTTTTTCTGGTATTTTTATATGTAATAATTGTGTTCGGTTATGAACTTCAAATGAGTACACCATTATTTCATAGTGGTGAAGTAACAAGGAAATTAGGATTGATTTAATCTGACTTCAGTGCATTTTGTGAGGCGGACTAAATCCTTTTGTTGGGGGCTGATGTCACCAATCTTTTGTGGGTTCAAAATGGTGGTTTACTCTAAGGAATAGAGTGGATACTGTTAATTTATGTTAAAAAGTAATGGTCCAAACAGAATGATGACAGGGAAAGCTCTCTTCAATTGTTTTTGGTGCTGTACTATTGAAAAATGGAACTACCGTGCCACAGAAGTTTCAGGTTATGTGATCAAAGCTTTTGGAAGCTTGGATTATGTTATAGACGCTATGACTGAATCTATACCAAGTAATTAATAGCTAGGTAGTTTACTCTCCTAAACCATTAGTTTAATCTTCGTCAAAAGAAATTGTCCGCGCAATGAGTATGTGAACGTTACTGGCTGATGGAGAAGTTGAAACTTGAAATGCTATTAGGAGGACATGATTAAGAGTTATTTGACATTCTATTTCTTTATAAAATATTACGGTTACCAGGTTATGTGAGTATGTGACTTTCCCTTACTATTGGAATGCTTATATTTTGTTTTGTGTGTTATGAATTCAATTTGCTTTAGGATTCTACTGTGCATGATTGTCCAAAGAATTTCATATAATCCTTCCTTTTTGTTTTGCTTTTTATTCATTTGGTGTTTCGTGTCATGTAAGGTGGTCAGACCGCGTGGACTATGCTCAATGAGGAAAAGTTTAGTACTCGCATTACGACATCTTGTGTGGATCTAGATAACATCCTTGGTGGAGGGATTACCTGCAAAGAAGTTACTGAATTAGGTTAGCGACTGCTTTGGATTCTCCTAATATGATCAAATTGTTTATGATTTCTAATTAAATTGCATGTTCTTTAACTTGTTTACGAGCATGAATGTTACAACAGTTTTCTTCTTTCCTTCTTCCTTATTACGGGTTGCAATATAATTCTATGTTTATTTAATTAGGTGGAGTTCCCGGCATTGGTAAAACACAAATTGGGTATGCTTTGTCATCCCAATTTTTCGCCTCATGTTCTTGTTTTCATTTCATCCTAAATTGTGAATTATTTTGGTTAATTTTAGTAGTGAAATTTGGTTGTTTACATTTGCAGGATTCAACTTGCAGTAAATGTTCAGATTCCACTAGAGTATGGTGGTCTAGGTGGGAAGGCAATATACATTGGTAAGAGCCTTAATCAGATCTATAACTCATGCAACATTTGATTTATTAAGATCATTTATTGGAATTTTTTCACGTGTGTTATACTCAGACACAGAGGGAAGTTTTATGGTTGAACGTGTTTTACAAATTGCGGAAGCATGCATAGAAGACATGCCAGAATATAGCCACCACTTTCACAACAATGTTCAAGATTGCGAAGTCAAAATGCACCCTAATAGTATATTGGAAAATATATTCTATTTTCGCGTTTGCAGCTATACTGAACAAATTGCTTTGGTGAATTACTTAGATAAATTCATTGAAGAGCATAAAGATGTGAGTATATTTTATCCATTAATTGATAACTTTTATAAATGCATCTTGATGACAATTCTCGATTTTTATTTTAGCATTAGTCAGTCACATAGTATTTGCTGGATTCTAGACATGGTGGACCTATAGAAGTAGCTTTTTGTTTTCTTTCCAATTGTTTTCAATTAATATTTGTTGTACATTTTTAAGAGTTCTATCATGATCGGTACTGATTATGCTATTCCAGGTAAAAATCATCATTATTGACAGTGTCACCTTCCATTTCCGCCAAGATTTTGATGACATGGCACTCAGGACTCGGTTATTGAATGAAATGGCTTTGAAGTTGATGAAGCTTGCAAGAAAGTTCTGTTTGGCTGTAAGAAACTATTTTTATTCTTTCTGCCAGAGGTGTTTTTTAACTTTATAATCTGTGATTGCAAACAAATCAAGTTGCTCTTATTACCTTGACTTCTTCGCCCAATACTTGATGGCTTTCTCTGTTATCTTTTACTGTTCTTTTCCACCTTAGATTTTTGCCATTCGATCAAATTTATTCTTTTATACGATCATTCAAATTGTGGATATAAAAAGTTCTTATGCTTACTGATGTAATCATATATAAATAGATGTCTGTATAATTTTGTTTTTCATTAACAGTGAACAAAAACTAAATCTTGATTGTGTTTGGTAGGTTGTTCTTTTGAATCAAGTGACAACCAAGTACATTGAAGGTTCATATCAATTGACCCTTGCACTAGGTAAGTGTTTTATTTTTTACTTTTATTGTATTCATCCCTTGATCAGATGCATTTTTGTTGAAAGCTTTGTTTGTTGTTTATAACGATTGAACAGGCGATAGCTGGTCGCATTCATGCACGAATCGGATAATCTTATTTTGGAATGGCGATGAACGGCATGCGTATATTGACAAATCTCCTTCTCTGAAATCAGCATCTGCAGCGTATTCCGTGACCACTAGAGGGATCCGTAATTCTAATTCAAGCTGCAAACGAATCAAGATGGTGTGAGATTCTTTTTGACTGGCAACACACTCTAAAACTCGTTTTCCTGACTAGCCTAATTTTCTTTTGTTTTGAGTGAATGAGATACAAAAGAGAAAGAAAACAAAAGGCAAATCGAAAGACAAAAAAAACTAATATAGCCAGGTTCCTAACAATCGGATTTGAATCCTCTAAATTTTGAATGTTATTTTAAAGGGTAAAGTGTGATCTCTCACCATTTATAGAGAAAATAAGAGAAAACTATTCAAAAGTGAGAGATCACACTTTACCATCTCAAGTGAAAATTTAAAATTTAAAGAATTCAAATTCGTAACAACCACAATAAAACATAATAGCGGCATGAACCGAACTATTTGCACTTAGCCACTCCCGGAAATCTAATTCTGACTGGGCTCCTTCTTTAGCTATGAATTGGCAACTTTATTAGCCTCCCTTTTGGATCAAACCAAAACTAGAAATCCAAGTTCTTTGCTGTTTTAATTCAAAGATTTCTTTGATAATAGCCTTTTCTGCATTATTTCGGATACTGTCCAATATTATATAATATAAAATAACATAAAATAAAAATGAAACTTCTACTTAAACGCACATATTCTTCAGGATTTCTGGTTCTCTACTTTCTAATGAACGGGACTAAAAAATGATTTTATAAAATAATTCCTAATTAATATAAAGATATTTATTATACGAACATATTATGGCTATATATTACGACTATTATTAATAGACATATTCTATATAAAACATAAATAAAAAATGTGTACAAAATTTACAATACAAGATACAAAATAATTTATTAATAGATACATTAAATGTATATAGTGCAAAAAGCTGTTTTTGATAATTTAATAGTTAAATATATTAGTGTATGTTTTCGTACCCTATACAAAATAATACATAAAATTATATAAAAAATTGTATTAAAAAATTAAATAAAATATATGTAGTAATTATTATTATAAATATTTTACAAAGTTATACTTAAAATCAAATTCTCAAGATTTTTAATATTAAAATATAAAAATAATTAATATTTGTCTTAATCAATTTGAGTTTGTTGAGTGATCATCTCATACATACGCTTAAACAACTATTAGGAATTAGAATATCGTCTTGTGTGTGTAGCAATCCATTGACTAGTGATAAACCCTTAATAAATGAAGTATCAATACGTGGTTAGACTTGGCAGGAATACCCGACCCGTCCATACCCAGTTGGGGAGGGTAATAACTTACCCGAGTCGAGACTGATTTTGCTCAGGACAGGGCGTGGTCGGATTTAGGGTGTATCCGTCCCGGATATATACATATAAAACACTTTTTAGGAATTAGAATTTGCCTCACATCACAGATTCAGTTATTCATAGCTTCAATCTATACTCTATAGCCATGCAAGAGAAACCCAGTCATCCTCACCCAGAGTCTTCTTCTTCTCGACTTCTTCACAAAAATTCTCATAGCTCTTGTCATCGTCGTTGTTGAGCCCATCGCCGCCTACCCCTTCACAACTCCCATCTTTCTTCACAAACTCATCACTTAGTCATCGTCGCTATGAGTCTGGGCATTACTCTTGCAGTTTCATCTTATTCTGTCACCGAATAAAATAGAATTTTTATTCAAGTTGGATCAGTTGGAAATAAGCATGCATGAGATCATTTTTGCATATAATTTCTGAATTTTCTGATCCAAATTTGATCTATATGGTTGAGTATTTTAGTATGACGATCATCGTGGTTTCGTTGCGACACTAATGTAATAAAAGCTACGGTAATTTCATAACTTATATATGAGACACACTAGATTATTAAAGTAATCAGGATAATAATATTCATATGTGTGCATAAAATTTATAAGATGTGATTATCTCATGAAAATATGTATGTATAGTCCAAATGAAAGATTGTTAGGAAATTATTATTTCTTAATATATTTATGGGCAATACATATATTAATTATAATTATAAATTAAGTAATTTCACATTAAATGACTTATATAACGGTTATGTGATTCAGCCCTATTAGGGATACAGAAAGTTTTGGTTCACGATGATAAAAGAACCACAAGGACCAAGCTCTCTGATCTTAATCATGTTCTCGAATGAAGGAACACTTTTGCGCTCCCAGTTATATTTCTTAATGATTTAACATGCATGATCTTTTGGTTGAGAAATCTTGAAATTTTCAGATAAAATAAAATTTTTATTCAATCAAATGATGATAAATAAATTTACTGAATTAAATTATATTAATGTGATCATTGGATGATAAAGAATGCTAGAAAAATAAATAAATAATATTTTAAGAGTATAAAAATATTAAATTGTCATTTCAATTTATTTTTTTAATCAACGACAATAAATATCTTGAATTAATTAAATTTTCACAAAAAATTATGTACTTAATATTATTTCAATACTTTAAAAATCTTTTGAACATACAATGGTTCAATTAGAAGTTGACTATTGAGAATTGAATATAATATTTTTAAATTCGTATTTTCAATAAAAAGATATACTTAGTTCTATCCATCCTAAATAATTTTATATTAACTATTACTTATCCATCTAAATATTCTAACATTGATAGAATATTATTTTTAGATGCAAAAAATTTAAAATATATTTATTCTATTTCAAAAATTAATATTCATATTTAACTTAGAATTTTAATAAATATGGCAAAAAATATTATATTTTTTAGTTAAAAAAGTAAAATATCTATAAATATATTTTTGTGCTTTAGCTTTAGATTTTTTAAAAAATTTGGCAAGTTAATGGAATCAAATCATATTTCTATAACATATATAAGAATGTATATTACACATAAATAAAAAATGTTAGGTGTAATAAGAACAAATACATAAATTAAAGTAAAATTTAGAAAAATAAGAACCAATAAAATATTGAAGAAAAGAAATATAAATAGAAGAGAAACAAAATTATTAGACGGAAGAGAAATAATTTAATAAATTTTATGTGTATATAAAAGAGGAATGAAAAGAAGATATACAATATCTTGTTTAGTTTAGCAAGATTTATGAGAATAAAACATAGAATAAGAGAATGAAAAATAATAATAAAAAAATTAAATATTTAAATTAATATCAAAAATAAAAAATAATAAAATAATAATAATTTATCATAATTTTAATCTTTTAATATAATTAATTAATAACAATATAATTAGTCTACCATAATTTTAATCTAATTTTTTAATATAATTAAATTCTAATTAAGTAATCAAATAAATTGAATACAAATATATCTAATCTAATTGTATAAAGAAATAGTAGATTTTTTATAATTAAACATATATATATATATATATATATATATATATATATATATATTATTAAAATGAGATTATTATTATTAATAATATATAAATATAAAAATTGTATTAATGCATTAATTGAAATACATTATTAGAATAAAAAATTGCAAGAATTAAAATAACTGAAATTTATTAACTTTAATTAGTTAAATTAGCATAAAATAAAAAAGAGATGATTAATCAGATTAAATAAATTAAAAAATATTACTGAACAAAGTAAATATCACAATAATTATATTACTAATTAAAAAAAATCAATTCAATCAATTCAAATTTTTATTTAAAATAGACAATTAAAGATCACCAATAAATAAAAATGAATGGAATATAATAAAGAATAATTTTGGTAGTATAAATAATTAAATTAAATTATTATATACAATTTTTACTTACCTTATTATAATTTAAGTTAGCATTAATGGTAAAAAAAATAATTTTAAATAGTCCCAATTTATATTTTACAACATAATTAAAACACAATTCATAATTTTTTATTTTGTGATTAATTAATATTTTTTAAATTTTTTGGTTAAGTCTTCTGTATTTTATGATTGATAAATTTTCTTTACAAAATACAAATTTGTGATGAATTATTACAATCATAATTCGTTAAGAAAATAAAGAAAAAATTATAAAAAAAAATCAAATAAAAGATAAAAAATAGAGTACAAATTTATTTTAAAACTAAAAATTTGCAAATTGTGCTAGAAATTCTAAAAATTTGTATCTTATTATATAATTAATTTTGTTACTCACTTCAACTTCATCATTCCTCTGTATCCAAAAAAGTATATAATGTCACATTTATTTCAAAAAAGATGAAACTCTTCAAATAGACGATATAATGTATAATTTAAGAATAATAAGAAAAAAAATCTAAAATTTTATAATAGTATTGAAATTTTCAATGACGATAATACAAAGAGTTTAAATCTACCAAATAAATTCAATAGTTATTATCCTTTGCACATCTTATTTAAATTTAAATTTTAAAATTTAATTTGTATCTTCTTTCTTTCTCCTAATAAAATTTATTTTTGACAAAAAATAAGAAAAAAATATATTAGACCAAAAAAATATTCTATCAAAGAATTATTATAAAGAGATTTATAATTAGAGAAGAAAATAATAAAAATATTAATAATAATAAAGAAAAAGAAATGACATATTAAAGAATGTTAGAAAAGAAATAATAAAGTTCATAATACTAATAATAATACTGAGGAATGATATTGCTGCTTTAGGCTTCTAGCCTTCGCCTTTGGCCATCGTTTTTTTCCTTTTTTTTTTTTGCTTTTTTATTTAAATTATCAAGTCATAAAAAAATAAAGAACAATTTAAGAAAACGAAAATAGCAAGATTAATAGTAATTATATAAATCAAAATACATAGGAGAAAAATAAACTATTATATAATAAAATTAACATGAGTATATTTTATCATTAAATAAACAAAGTTAATGCAAAATAAAATTACACATAAAGAGAAAAAAAAAGAAAAAAGAGTTAAAATATCTAAAGTGATAAAAAGATTATCTTTACAATTTTATTTTGTCATGTTTATATATATAAAAGACTATAAAATAATGAACTATTAATTAAATTAAATTGTGTTTATTATTATTAGAAAGGGTAAGAGAGAGCAGTAGAGAAAAAGATTTGTGTGTATTCAAATTGTATAGAAAGATAAATATAAAAGGGTATTTAAAGGTGCTAAAAGAATCAAAATAATAAAGATGTAATATCCTATAATAAATATTCAGATATGTTAAATAATGTTAATTGATCCTAATTATACTCTAACATCATCCCTCAAACTCAAGTGGCAATTTGAGTTTGAAACTTATTTGAAATAACTAAAAAAAAAGGCAAACTGATAGAACGGGTGCAGACGGAACTACCTGAAAAAAGCGCAGACAAAATTGTTGGAAGGAAGCGCAGACGGAACTACCAGAAGGAAGCACAGACGAAACTGCCAGAAGGAAGCGCAGATGGAACTGCCACAAGAAAGCACAGACGAAACTGCCACGAGAAAGCACAAATGGAATTACCGAAAAGAAGCGCAGACGAAACTGCTGAAAGAGAACGCAGATGAAACTGTCAGAAGAGAACATAAACAGAACTGCCGCATGAGTGGCCAACTGCCGAAAAACTGCTGAAAAGATGGCAAACTCCGAAAAATTGCTGAAAAGTGACAAAGTGCGAAGAGATGACAAACTATCGGAAGGCGACGAAAAACATATAGTTTCTTTATGAGAATAAGTAAGTAATGCATGAGCTAATCGGTGAGGTCAGAAAAGTATCAAAGCATTGACCAAAGAGAAGGGAAACAAATGCCACGGAAGAAAAGTATGAAAAGTACGGAGGATACCATGGCTCTGATACCATGTTAGAAAGAGGAGAGGGAGCAATAGGAAAAAAGGTTTATGAGTATTCAAGTTGTGTAGAATAATATAATATAAAAGGATATTTATAGGTGATAAGAGATCATCGAAATAATAAAGATGTAATATCTTATAATAAATATTTAAATATGTTAAATAATACTAATTGATCTAATTGATCCTAATTATACTCCAACAATTATATTCAATTAATTAATATACATAATATTAAATTGTGTGATACTTAAATATTTAATCAAATCAATTAGTTGATATAATTAATCCACATAATAAATTATATTTAATAAGTTAAAAAAAATAAATAAAAAATACTCTCAAAAATATGTCACGTTAGCTTTATCATTAATTACAAAAACTCAATTTTTGTATAATAAAATAAATATCACGACCCATAGAACAGTATTACTAAATAAACACTAAATTAATGCAATACTAAAAAAAAATACTAAATTAATGTATAAATATCAACTTAGTTCTACACTTCTACTATTCCTATTACTAAATTAAGTCAAACGAATAAATATCAAATTTATTTTATTTTATATATATAATGTTGTGTTTGGGACTTTCTGTTGTTTCCTTAAATAATTTATGGGTGGAAAGCCTATATATGAATGTATGTGAATCTGGTCATCACAAAAATTTAGGTGTACTTTTGCTTGCACCATTAACAAGGATGGAAACTCAATTTTTCACATTTTCACTGGCACAATTATAAAAACATTTTAAATTTTATTTTTAGAGTAAATAATCATTTTTAATCATCATCAAACATTTAAATGCCGACAAAACTAATAATAAATGATTAAAACTAATTTTATACCTATAAAAATAAATTTTATTTGACAAAACTATTCAACTTATAAATTTATAGTTGACTCGGTTAATTTTTACTTTAAAATTATCAAATTATCCTTTTATTATGTTTCTAATTTCAATCCTTCAACCGCTTTCATAATTAGAAACAAAATCAATCCTAGATCATGAAAAACCTACCAAAATTTAAATCAGAATCAGAATTACTCTTAAACTATAGAAAGTAGAATTATACCCTATAACAATATTAAAAATCTAATAATCATTTATTTCATAGATCTATAGAATTTGTCCCATATCTCACCACATCTCATTCTCCAAATCAACAATATCTTTATCAAGTTAAGCAGTAAAAGTATTTTCGTTTGATGGCGGCGGCGGCCATGGTCCCTTCGTTGTCGCCCTTTTCTATTCTCCTTCTTCTTTTTCCCTTTTCTTCCACTCGTCTTTGTCTCTTCTTCGATCCATCTCTCCTCCGCTTGTCTTCTCTTTCTCTCTCTTTGCTGTGGTAGTGATAACGGCTCCCAATCTCACCAGCATCCACTATAAAAAAAAGTCCTATGGTCACGATATTAGCTAGGAAAAAGGGTGACCATAGATCTATGGTCACGGTTTTGGACCTATGGTCACGGTTTTTTACCGTGGCCTATTCTCTCGTGGTCATAGGTCTATGGTTACAGTTTTTTTATCTATAGTCACGGTTTCTATGATCACGGTTATAATTTTTAAATTCTGACACTTTAGGCCACGTTTTTTCACTGTGACCATAGGTTAATCTATGGTCACGCGTAAAAACTGTGACCATAGCCTTACTATGGTCACGGTTTTTACCGTGACCATAGTCTCTATGGTTATCCCTCTTGAAAATCGTGACCATAGCCTCTATGGTTAGCCCTCTTTAAAACCGTGAACCTTATCTATGGTCATGGTTTTTACCGTGGCCATAGCTCTATGGTCACGGTTTTTACCGTGACCATAACCTCTATGGTCACCCTCCTTAAACCGTGACCATAGCCTCTATGGTCACCCCCTATTTATACCAATATAATACTCAACCACTTAGAGATAAAACGACAAATACCTAAAGACTAGAGTTATCAAAATTTAGGATCTGGTTGTTACAGATTATTCCATTATCCATTATATAAAACTATATATCTCACTTTCATAAAATTGACAGCAATAAGAAATTGAATACTAGGTAAAAACAAATCAGATGGTGACTAAATTTCAGATGTTCATTCAGAAAAGAAAGAAACGACATGCCTCATAAGATTGTCTAAATGGGAGCAGGACTTATAAAATTGCATGATCTAGTTATCCACAACACAGAAGAATATATCACTAGCAAAAAATATAGTGTGTAAGAGATTCTTTTTTATTATTGTTATTTATATATTTTAAAAGAAAAGTGAAAAACGAATACCTGAAAAATCAGGAAACTAAGAAGTAAGAAGTTTCCCAACGAATACAAGAAGGATGGTGATGTTGGGGTTGGAATTTGCGGCAGAAACCCCCAAAGGAAAAGAGGCTGAATTTGAGGAGTAGCAGTAGCGCTGGTGGCCCTGGCAGCATGGACGCGACACCGATTCACCTCCAGGGATGGCGAGCTCCACCAGTGGCGACTGGGTGCGGTGGCGGTGACGGAAATCGGCTCCCCTTCTCTCACGCGCTTCACTGGCTTCCGTCAATCTCTCTCAGCGTCGCTCTCCCTTTCTCCTCAGTTCGCGATTCCAACAACGGTGGTGGTCTCCATAGCTGCGACAACAAGGCGTGACAGTGACGACGCGAGACAGCGCCCCTCCTCCTCTTCTCTCGCGCTGGCTTTCTCTCTTTCTCTTCTTGTCTGCAGTATTGCTGACGATGAACCCAGCAGCGACAACGAGCGACGGCCCGTGATGAGAGCGGCGACAGCTCCACGGCAACGAGCTGGGCGCGAGATGCTCTTCTCCCTCTCCTTCCCTTCTTTTTCCCCTCGAGCTCCCCCTGTTTCTCATTTCCTTCCTTTTCTGAACGTGTGCGTGCATTGTGTTTTGATTTAGGGATTGGGGAATTAGGGTTTTATTTAGAAATTTTAGAGTTAGAGTTAAATATATATAAGTAATATAACAATTTTATAAAATATTTGTGATAGAATAACAATATAGAATTTAAATATAATATTGTAAGGATTATTTTTAGAACAGATAAAATTTCATTTATCAAGATATCATTGAGTTCAAATAATTATTTTTAATTTAAATTATAAAATAAACATACTAATTATATTTTATAAAATACGGATAAATTCAAAATATCAATTACCTATATTAAATTATATGACCTTTCATTATTTTTCCATCATAACTTTAATTTAAGTTTATATAAAATAACTAATTAAAATAAAAGTTGTACATAAATATTAATTGACTTAAATCTAAAGTATTTATAAAAATTCATTTTTAATCATTCCTAATAAATTAATCTCTAACTCTAAGAACTCAATTTAATAAATAAAATTTAAAATTAAATTTAAAATAAATCATATAAAATTATTATTAGTTTTTAATTATTAAAATTTTTAAAAGATAAAATATTTAAAATTATAAAAAATACATAAAAATCTTAATTAATTTAAACTCAAATGATTAAAACTGTGACCATAGACCCCTTTAGGTTACTCTCTAGTCTCCAAAACCGTGACCATAGACCTTTTTAGGCCACCCTTTTAAAAAATCGTGGCCATAGACACTTTTTGGTTACCGTAAAAAACTGTGTCCATAGATCCCTTTAGGTCACTCTCAAAACCGTGACCATAGACCCTTTTAGGTTATCTCCAAAATCGTGATCATAGACCCCTTTAGATCCCCAAGACCGTGACCATAAACCTTTTTAGGTCACCTTTTTTTGAAAAACTGTGACCATAATCCCTTTTTGGTCACTGTAAAAAACCGTGACCATAGACCCCATTAGGTCACCCCTAAAACCGTGACCATAGACCCTTTTAGGCCACCCCCTAAAACCGTGACCATAGACCCTTTAGGCCACCTCCCAAAACCGTGACCATAGACCCTTTTAGGTCACATTCTTTTGAAAAACCGTGACCATAGCCCCCTTTTTGGTCACTGTAAAAAATCGTGACTATAGACCCTTTAGGTCACCCCCAAAACCATGACCATAGACTCTTTTAGGCCACTCCCCGAAACCGTGACCATAGACCCTTTTAGGTTACCATTTTTTGAAAAACTGTGACCATAGACCCTTTTATAGACCCCTTTAGGTCACCTCTCAAAATCGTGACCATAGACCCTTTTAGGCCACCCTTTTTTAAAAAATCGTAACTATAACTTTTTTTTTGTTACCCTAAAAAACCGTGACTATAGAAGGTCTATGATCACAGTTTTTTACCGTGACAAAAAAATTGTGACCATAGACTCAAAATGTTGTAGTAATCACCCTTCTTCCCTCTTCTTTTTTCCTTCTTCCTCTATTTTCTTTGTTTTTTTTTTCTTTTTTTTTTTGTGTTCGGTGGATTTCAAAAGACTAGGGTAAAAGAAAAAAAAGAAACAAGAAATAGAGAAAAATAAAAAAGAGAAAAAAGAGCAACAAAACTAAGCCAAATGAAGAGATATAAGCAAATCAAAACACTTTTTTCTTCAAACCATGTTCTACAATATGTTTTCTATTGTATTCATTGTTATACTTGTTGATGCTTCTTATTTTTTGGAAAAAGAATTATTTTTTTCTAAAAAATTATTAGTTATTTATGAAGCAGCAATAATTAGAAAGTATTGGAAGAAAAATGTTGGCAATAATTTTTTTCTGGACATTCTCCTTTTTTATAAAATCAAGAGGTTTAAGAAAAAGTGGTTGACGATAAAGATGAAAAGATAATTTAAAAATTTAATATATTTTTTTAATAGAATATTTTTGTCTAATAGAATTTATTTTTTATGCGTATCAAGTTAGTTTAATTTTTTTGTGCGTTTAAATTTTTATGGTTGGAAATTATTTTTTTTTTAAAGTTAAAAGTGAGATTCGAACTCGAAATCTCTAAGTGAAAAAGATAAATTATGTTATCTGAACTATAACACTTATGGTTGGAAATTATTATTTACTCTTTGTTTTCGCAATTCATAACTACGAAAATACAACTAAATATATAAATTAGTAAATTTCTATGACCTTATTTAAATTGGTAAATATGATTTTTTTTTTAAAAGTAAAAAGCCTCACTTATACGATCTTTTTTTTTTTTACTTTGTAACAAGTTTTAATAGTTTTTTTCTCTTCTTTTTTATAATGTGAAAATAGTGTGCCATGGATAATTTTTTTTTGATGACCGTCATGCAGAGCCTTTGAAGCTTGTAATATTTACTTGTTATATAAATTATTAGTTTCGCTACACTTTTAAATGTTTTTATCGACTAAATTTAATTAAATTGACCTAAATTTAATAAAAATTACTCCCACAACGTAAAATATATTTTTTTTGTGTATTTTCTTTTTATTATCGTTTGTTTTTATTATTGGTATTACTGTTATATTTTTTATTTCTTCTCCTTCTTCTAGTGTTATTGCAATACTTTTGAATTTTGAATTTATCAGTAGATAATGATAATGTTAATGAAAATTTTGAATTTGTAGAATTTATCATAAAAATAAAAATGCACAAAGATATTAAAAAAGAGTGCATATATAAATTTGATTTGATTGAACTTGATTAGAAAAATAGATTGACATTTATAATTATTAAAGTAGGTAGTGTGAGACAATGGTTGTATGCGTCTTAAATTTTTTTACTTTCCATTTTAAGTTTTAAAACCTTAATAATACAAAAGCATGCAAGAAATCCATTAATGTCCTCATCCTCCCTCTCCCGCCTCTATCTCTTGACCACGTATTCAACATATCTCTTGACGCACAGCTAATAAATCAACATAAATAGAAACAAAAGCAAGCAATACCCCAAAGGCCCAAACTAAACAAAGCAAAATTTAAACATCCTTACGAACTAGCTATAAGGAAGATCAGAATATTAATATTAAACAAACAAAATACAAACAATACTCTAGACCAAAGACACCAATAAAAACTATTACACTTAATTGTTGAACTTTATGCATTCAATTCTTATATTAAGATTCTAATATCTAACTCTGCGTCACTCTCTGCCTTCTTCTGATACTTCATACTTGTGATTAAACTAAAATCCTTCGTGGCATATTGGCATTTCTCCTGTCCAAATTCTGCCTAATGTAATCGACAGCAGCCTCATCACTGCTACAAGTCAGATTGAGTTGTGATCCTATTTTTCAAATTTTGGTAGCTTTATTTTCAGATTCATCATCTTCACCTTCATTAGGTATCTCTCCTTCTGTATCTGTCTTGTTTCTCTTCTTCCTAGTTCTTTTTCTTTTGTCCTTTTTCGTTCTTCTCCTCCTTTTTGTGTATTTCTTTTTCTTGTTACATGGCTTCTAATTAGACCATGTTTCTTTAACAATTTCCCTTTCTTATTATTTGTTCTTATTTTTCTATATTTTGGTCGTGCTAACTGACTTTTTTTTCCCCTTCACATTACACTTTCTAACACTTCTCATCTTCACTTATGTTGGTATTTTCTTTCCTAGACTAAGCTAAGCTAAAACGTTTCTTATTATATCTTCAAAACACTGTGAGTCAGAGACATACATTTTCTTTCTAATTGATTGGGCCATATTGGAAACCCACTGCAATGGTTTACCCCAATGCTCTCATCGGCCAGGTGCTTCTTTTTCTTCAGCTTCTTCTATCCTTTTCTCCATTATCCTAGTTGGGTACTTCAAAATTTTCAATCTTGACTTTTTATTCTATGTGGTTTTACTACTTACTATTACTTTTTCTTGCTAGTTCTAGTTGGTTAGTTTGATAAGGACCTTACTTTTATACATTGGATTTAGGTGGCTAATGTTACTTGTTAAGGAGATTTATATTGTTTGAATGAAAATTGTTTGATTTGGACCTTAATTTGTGTTCTATTAGACTTTGTCCCTATTTTTTTGTGGTACCGGTCAGTGGTCACCACTTGTTTGTTTAATTGTTTCAGTTAACTAAACTCTCTTTCTCAACCCATGACATCATCAAGTGCTGCACACCTCTCGAATACTATATACCTTGCTATAATCATGCTTCTTTCTTTCTTTGCCGAATTTCTAATTGCAATATTATGTATGTACAATATAATTAATATGCAATTTGTTCACAATTTTCATGTAGTTCCTTTATCTATGACTTAGTTAATTAGTATCACAAATAAAATAAAATGAATAGGCCTTATTGATCAAAAACTATATTTGGCCTGGTCTGGTGTGCAGTTAATTCATCAGTGGCAGATATTGATCATGAAATATTGGAGAACAAAATCATCTCAATTAGATTTAAATAAGCGGTTATATCGGCCAATTTCATTCTTTTAACTAATTGAGGAAGAATTTGCAAATTGATAAAATTGGGTGGACGAATTTTTCATCTTTAAGGAAAACCATTCTAATCTCCTATTAGAAAAATTCCCAATTCTCCTTTGGGGGCTTCAACTCTTACATAAAGTTCTTGTTTCGGCAATTCAAAAGTCGGAGACGATTTTTTACTAATGAATCGATATTCAAAATCATTCCATTCTAGTTCCCTTTCCCTATCAAAGTAATGGATTTTTAAATTCTCATATGGATGAATACTCCTGTTTATTCCTTTCCATTTTCTATTCTCTTTTGTTATTCTTTCTTTCCAGAACTTTACTCATGTGAATATGTGATACAATACGAGATTCCTTTTTTTTTTCGTAATTTATTTCCCTTTTAAGTTCTTCCTTCACACAATTATAGAATAGTTAATATTAAAAGAGTTATCTCAATATAAATAAGGAGAAGACAATATTAGTTAGTTAGACATTGAGGCATGGAGAGATAGAGGAGCTTTTAGATTTCCTAAAAATAAACACAAGATTATAGTGCTCTCAAGTCTCAACTCTCAAGTCACAAGTTTCAACTCTCAAGTCACATTATTCAAGAACATCCTCAGTAAATAATACACCTAAAGATATTGATCCTGATTAATGGATTTTATTCGTAGAATATTATCTTAAGCCCAAAACTCAGGTAATTATAATTTTATTTCTTTTAGGTAGATTGATGACAAGGATATGCAAGACACTAGTTCAAGGAATGGCTATTATTTTTTTTTTTTAAAACAAAGCAAGCTCAATACATTATAGTGGAGCAAAAATAAAACGGACATAAAGTAAACCTGCATACAAAAGTTACCAATCTTCTGTCATCTCCGGCATTGCCATCAACAACCGAAAGGATCACTGCCAGTCCATTCTTTGTAGCTCAAAAACGTCCTTGTTTGAATGATCTCAACACCTGCTTCTTTATTATTGAAAATTCTGGCATTACATTCCAACCAAATATTTCAAATCACTGCAAAAAACTCAGTCAGCCACGTCTTCTGTTCATGTTTTCTATTGTGCATGCTAGTCCAACTCTCAAACCTTTGTTTCATGGTTCCAACGCTCTACCAAAAGACCTCAACCAAGTGCACTGCCATGTTAACTCACATAGAAGAAATAAATGCTGAACAAATTCTATCTCCTTGTTACACAGTACACAAATATCACTATGAATAATAACGCCTAATCTAGTCAACCTCTCTTTGGTATTAACTCTACCAACTAGCACAAACCATCCAAAAAGCTCAATTCTCGGAGGTACCAATCCTCTCCAAATTAAACTTGTGAAACTATAGCTCGTGATCTCGTTCGACAGAGTCTCAGATTGTATGACCTGCATAAAAGAGTTAGTAGAAAAAATATATTTATTATCAAACTTTCACACAACATTATCCTCTCTCCCAGTTGATAACTTCACTGGCCTTAACCTCTCATGGAGCTGATGGACAAGTTTCAGCTCCCATTGGGATTCCATATCCACTCTAACCCATCCCAAAACCCACAATCCCCAATCACATATCCTTGTTGGCTTGAAATAGAGAAGAGTCTTAGAAAACTCACTTTCAGAGGACCACCTTGAACCCAGTTATCTTTTCAAAACAGGATTTTTCTTTCATTCCCTACTTCCATTGCCAGGCCACTAACCATTTTTACTCTAACCTGTTGTTCTTTTATATTCAATTGACATATGTCTTTCTAGAGCCCTCCTTTTACCAGTAAAGTATGATTTACTAGCATTACATCAGGGTCCAATTTATTACACGAACAGACAATCTTCTTCCACAACGGACAATCCTCCTTTGAAAATTGCCACCACCACTTAAACAAGAGCGCTGTGTTCCTAAGCACTGCATCTCTAACCCCTATGCCCCCAGCCTTTTTCGGTACCTGGACCAGCTCCCACTTAACTAGAAGTATACCATAGTTATCGTCCTCCTTACACCATATAAAGCTCCTCTGTAATGCAATCAGCTTGTCAGCCACTGCCTTTGGCATCTTGGACAAACTTAGGTAATATATCGATAGGCTATTCAGCACCGATTTGATGAGGACAAGGTTACCTGCTTTATTTAGAACCTTCGTTTTTCATAAGTTGAGCTTCTCTTCCACCTTATCTATGATCGGTTTTCAAGTCTTCACCAGGCGCGGATTTGCTCCTAAAGAAATCCCGAGGTATCTAACAGGTAAGACAACTTGCTTGCACCCCAGTAGGCCACACACATGATCTACCCATCCCTGCTCACAGTTCACTGAGATCAGATTTGACTTATCAAAATTGATGCTCAGTCCAGAGATCATCTCAAAACACCACAACAGCTTCTTATAATTCACAATTGTCTCAGTCTCTGGAGGACAAAACAAGATGGTATCATATGCAAATTGGAGATGTGACAATTCGACATGATCTCCCCCGACCAGCAGCGGAGCAATGCACCTGTTCCTGACGGCTTCCCCCAACATCCTATGCAAAACATCGACCACAAGCACAAACTGAAGTGGAGAAAGAGGATCCCCTTGTCTTAGACCCCTCTCCATGTTGAACGGCTTGGATGGTGACCCATTTACCAAGATAGACATAGTGGCCGTACTAACACACTCCTTCACCTAATTCCTCCATCTTTGGCCAAAACCCATCTTCTGTAACACAATATCCACAAAACACCATTTGAATCTATCATAAGCTTTTTAAAAATCCAACTTGATAATAGCCGATGTATTTCTCCGCGTCTTAAGCCAATGAACCATCTCACAGGCTATGAGCGCGGCGTCATGAATTTTTCTACCCTTCACAAACGCTGTCTGAGTCTCTCCTACCAAGCCTGGCATAACTGATCTCATCCTTCTTACCAACACCTTCGAGATCACCTTATACACCCACCCCACCATACTAATCGGTCAAAAGTCCTTGATCTCCTTTGCACCCACAAATTTTGAGGCTAGCGTCACCCACGTGACATTCGCATCCGTTGGTAGCTTAGCACTTTGGAAGAACCCCATCATCGCTGCAATGGACTCCTGACCAATGTCCTCCTAGCATTTCTTGATAAAGTTCATATTGTACCCATCACTACCTGGGTCCTTAGAAGATTCACAAACCCACACTGCCTTCCTGATTTCCTCCTCAGACGGCAAAACTTCCAAAGCTTTAGCCTCAACTCTATCAATCTATTTCACCAAACCATCCCGAACACCAATCCTCGGAGCATATTCCTACTGATACGGATCATTGTAGAACCCCCTAATTGCAACCTTTATTCTTGCCTGATTCCGCACAAGTCGTCCATGAATAATCAGAGCATCTATTCTGTTATTGCTTTTTCTAACCGAGGCAATGTTATGGAAGTATCTGGTATTCTTATCCATGTTGCTAGTATGTTGGGACCGAGACATTTGCTTCCAGTGGATTTCCTTCCTAATGTACCACTTTTCACAAAAGCTCACCAACACCTTCCTTCTAGCCTCCGTTGTACCATCATAGATCCCATCACTAACTAGATTATCAAGCTTCTTGATTTCATCCTCAAGCCTTATCAGTCTCTTATCCATGTCACTAAAGTTATCCTTGTGCCATTGCCGCAAAGGTATCGTCAAGGCCTTCAGTGTACATGTGAACTGAGCATCACCCAAACTTCTCCATTCATTTTTGACCATCCTCAGAAAGCCCTCTTGCATAAACCAGGAATCCAGACTTCTGAAAGGTCTAAGGCCCCCTCTGACTCTTGTATCCTCCACAATCAACAGGCAGTGATCTGACAATCCCTTCGGATCACCTTTTAGCCGAATATCAGGAAACTTCTCAATCCATTCAATATTGACCAGAAACCTATCAATCCAATTACATGATCGACCCTTGAACCACGTGTACTTTCTATCAGTAAGCGGTAAATCCATCAACTGTATGTCATGCACCCAACTCTTAAACTCTTTCGCTGATGCCGGCAAACTAGTCACCCATTTGCAATCCTCAACTTGCAAAATCTCATTAAAGTCCCCCAATAAGTAGAAAGGAACCTAACACAGACCCACAGTATAGCTCAACTCTTCCTACACCACCCGCTTCTCCTCCCTCCCATGCGTCCCGTACACCAAACAAAATCTAAAATGTCACTGTATATAAATATAAATATAGTTATGGGGTGTTCTAAATATAAATACTAGTTCTTGAATTCCTGTTGATGATGAAATGTCACTGTCATAATTTGAAATGGTTTATCTATTTATTCTTTTTTATTATGTTTTCAAATTATACTTTTGTTGTAAGAATTAGATCAAAATAATGAGATTTTATCACCAAAAGAGTCAGGAAGTAGATCTTTTAGAGTAAGTAATAGAGTAGTGTGATTTTTTTTTAGAATTAAAAAATCATATTATGTTTGATACTTTATTTGTATAGAAGTTATTACTTTTGATTTCCAATACTAAAAAACTATATATTATATCTAATATTTTATTTGAGTTATGTAATATTTTGTTTATGGGTTATGATTTCTTATTATTATGAAATTTTAAACAAAAAATTATTTATTTGATGCGGTAAAAACGACGGTTAAAACTGTACTTTTAAGTGATAAAAAATGTTACTTTTATCGGTAAAAATGGCAGCTTATAACTACCATTTTAAACAATTAAAATGTCATTTTAACTCAGTAAAAATGGCAGTTTCAAACCGCTATTTTTGAATAATAAATGCGTAACTTTATTAAAAAAATGGCGATTCATAAACACCATTTTAAACAATATGAAACACCATTTTAACTCGGTAAAAATGACAATTTGAAACGTCATTTTAATGAATTAAAAATTTCGTTTTATTTAAAAACAACAGCGGTTTAAATTGACGTTTTTTTCTTTTATGCTTTTTCACATTCATTCCCTATTTTCCCACTTCTCTCCCTCTGCTAAGCTTTTTTGGTTATTTTTTGTAATCTTCTTTTCTTTAGCTTTGCCCAAATCCCCGCAGAAGCAAGGAAGGTGACAAATACAAAAAGATTGAGGGGAGAAGCCTCTGTTATTTTTTTTTCTTCCCCTTTCTCTCATGGTAACCTTGTTTGAGCATTTCTTTTTTTTTTTTTTTTATCAAAAAGAGAACAAATAATTAGATGGCCTAACAATATTTGGACTATTAAATGATCTTAGTAATAAAATATATTTTATAAATATTTTAATAATTGTCGAATAGCTCTTTTTTAAACTATTTATTAATTAGTCCTTTACATATTATTTTATTCTAAAATCTGTTCTCTATTTTATAAATTATAATTTTATTATTCATCATTTATATTATCTTTATAATTGTATCATTGACAATTAGAAACTGTAAAGAAATAGAATATCCATTAATGGTAACCCTAATTCTAGTCTATGAATATGATTATGAGGTTGATTTGTGAACAACTTCAATTAATTTGATTTTTAAAACTAAGAATGTTAAACAATTCTTTTGAATTTAAGAAAAAGTAAAAATAACGTGAATCAACAAAATTTTATTTTGGATTTGTTTGTTGTTTTAATCTGTAGAAAAACGTAAACGATTGAAAAATCGTATTTGCTATTAATCCAATTGATTATTTTCTTCAACCAATCAATTGGATCCCTCAATCAGTCAATTGGATAAATAATAAAATCGATTGACTTGCATAAAAAATTTACTTTTACTTATAAAACAATCGATTGTTGTAAAAAGAAAAGATTTTCATTCACTAATCAATCAGTTTCTTGAATAAAAAAATCAATTTTTTTTTGAAAATTGCAAAAGAAAATATTTTCATTCACTAACCAATCACTGAATAAAAAAATCGATTTTTTTTCTAAACCTTAAAAGGCATACACTTCCATTCACTAACTAATTGATTATTCCAATGAAAAAATCGATCGATTTTTTGCAGATTGTGATTTCTATAAATGCGAAGAATGTATATCTAGCAATTAACAAATGATGATCAGTTGCTACAACAAATTAACTATGGAAGGAAAATCATAAACAATTACAATTATATATAGAATTGGGCAATTAAAAAAGAAATTGATGATAGATTATAAAATTACTAATCTTGGGATTGAAAAAGATAAGATTAGAATTTTAAAATCAACATAAAATTGAGAGAGATTGAAGATAGATACTCATAGAATATTAAATTATTAATGATAGAATTTTAAAAATAAGATAAATAATGAATAATAAAATAATAAATTATGAAATAAAGCGTAAATTTTAGAATTAAATAATACATAAAACATCATTTAATAAATAAAATTAAAAAGAGCTAATTAACAACTATTAAAAAAACTTAAAAAATATATTTTTATTACTAAGACTATTTAATAGTCTAAACATTTTGAAACCATTAAAGATGGAGGCAAAAAAGGGCTAATAGCCGACCAGATTTCAATTTAGTCGATTCACCCGTTTTCAATTGATTTTTTAGATTGAAAATTGGTTTTGAATTTCCCAATTTTACATGTGATCGAATTGGATGAGGCTCGGATTTACAGTTTAATCTCTCCGACTGTCTTGGTTTGATTCTTAGAACTATAGACAGGTCTCGTTTTTAACATAAGTGAAATACCATATTGTAATTTGTAAATTCTTTTTTCAAAATAAGAAGAACAAAGATTTAAATTTGATTTACTTCAATACTTAATTTTTTTTTTTTTGGACATGGTGAAGGCCAAACACCCTGCTCACACAGAAAAGACCCAAAACCCAGACCCGCCCTATCCAACTATCCTAATTCAAACTACAGAACTACCTCTACCTCTCAACATTCATTTCTCCCGTAACGCGCTAAACCAGAAGAAGCTAAATTCCCAAAACTAACGTCTAGAGAGGAGGAAGAGATTGTATCTGATGTAACTTGGCTAATGGCGGTGACCAAGCTCGCTCCAACGCTCCGACGAAGAAGGAAGACGGAGGCCGCACTGCTGCTTCAGCGCTCAAGGACGGGATGTCTCTGTGAAGCGTTACTCCGGTTGACTGATGCAAGCCTACTGGAAGCGTCTTGCGTTGTTATAGCTCCAAAAATACCGGCTTTGGCGAAGGAGGATTCTGACGGGATCGCTGTAAGCTTACAAGGCTGATTCATCTCTGCGCTAATGGAGTCTTTCCCTTCTTTACTCATCCATTCTTCAAGTACCTGAGTCTGCCACATTTTTTTTTTAAAAACTAAAATTTTTAACGCTGAAAGTAAGCCCCACGCACTCTTTTTTTTAAACTTATATATATATTTAAAAGTGATCAAGCCATGCTAGCATGGTGAGCTCTATTGTCTACTCCGAATTTGCCTTCAATTTCGCATAAACTCGTACAGACTTAATTTTTAGGGGTAAGTACTATTTTGGTCCCTAAAGTTTAGGGCCAAAATCGAAATCATCGTCTAATTTTCGATTTAGAATCGTCTTTAACGTTTTTTTTCGTATTAAAATCGTCCTTATAATTTTTTTGGACAAAAATATCCTCACCATTACCAACACAATTACCACCACTACCACCACCGCAAACAACAAACAAAGATCAATTAGCAAACTTCTTCCATCAACAGCAAACAACAATTCAGAAATCAAGAAATTCAGAAATAAAAAAAAACCAACAACTCAAAACCAACAATGATTCAACAAATCAAAGATTCAACAAATCAAGAAGCAGAAGACGAAGCAGAAACAGAAATCGAAGCAAAAAACAGAGGAGGCGAGCAGCAGCGGCGAGGCGGCGACCAGCAGCGGAGCGGAAGCCGACGACGATGAGGAGGTCACAGCGGCGACCTCCCTGTTTCTCCCCCCCTTCTTGCTCTCCCCACCCCCAGTAGCGTGGTGAGGACGACGGCGGCAGCGTGGTGAGGACGCGGCGGCTCCGACCCCCCTCACTCGCGATCCATCTCTCTTCGTGGTTCTGTTTACGATGGCACGACGCAAACGGCGCGATGGTGGCGGCGACTGAAGCACGAACGGCACCGACAGGGTCTGACGGTAGCAACGCGAGCAGCAGCGAGCTGCTCCCTCCCCAGCGCAATCCCCCTTCCCCCTTCCCTTTCCCTCCCCTCCCCTCCCCTCCCCTCCCCTGCACCTTTGTATACCCCCCACCCTCTGTTAGATATATAACCATTAATGTTGCCTTCTCCCATCAGCTTAACCTTTTGGGATGAGTGGTTTCATAACATGGTATCAGAGCTCTATGTCCGAAAGGTGCAAAATCAAAACCCAAAAGAGGCTCTTGTTTGAGGGGGAGTGTTAGATATATAACCATTAATGTTGCCTTCTCCCATCAGCTTAAGCTTTTGGGATGAGTGGTTTCATACTCCCCTGCACCTTTGTATACCTCCCCTCCCACGCGTTTTCTTCCCCCCTTCTCCAAACACGCGTTTTGTTTTCTTCTCCCTTCCCCAAACACGCGTTTTTTTTTTTAATTTTATAATTTTTATTATTAAAATAGGAATAGGGGTAGTTTAGGAATTAAATTAAAAATTTTAATAAAAATGACGATTTTAATATAAAAAAAAACGTTAAAGATGATTTTAAATCCAAAATTAGAAAAGGGACGATTTCGATTCTGGCACAAAATTATGGGACCAAAACTATACTTATCCCTAATTTTTATTTTGAATAAACTTGTTTAATAGGTCTCATGTCAAACTAGGCTTTTGAATAGCCCAGATTTAAGTTAGTTAAAAAATAAATTATTACAAGTGAAAGGCCAACCTAAGGGTATGCTTGGCAAACATGTTGGCAAAAAAAGAAGTGTGTTTGAGCTTTTTGAAAGTTTTATTTTTATGTTTGGTAATTTTTTTATTTTTAAACGCAGAAACGATTCTGCCTTTGAACCCACGTTGAGAAGAAGCTAAAATTTGTAGCTTTTACGTTTCACGTTTATGGTTGCTGATTACCTTTAGAAAATTAGGTGAGAAAATTTTTTCTTTTTTACCAATCTTACCCTTCATTTTCTTCTATAAAAAGGATACCAATAACTATAAGCTTCACAGTAATTCTCTGTAGTTCTTTCTACTTTTTCGTAGTTCTTCCTTCCATTTTTTTTCATATTTGTTTCAATCACTAGTAAATTGAATATTTTAATTTTTTTATTATTTTTAGTACTCATTTTCATATTTTAATTTTTAGTGTTACGATTTCTGATGTTATTTTTTTATATGAGTTTTTTTTATCATTTCCTATACTATTTTTTATATGTATATTTTTTATGAATTTTTTTTATTTTTGTTTGACTTTGTTTATATGATTTTTATTTATTTTATTGTATTTCTTTTATTCATATGACAAATATTGTTATTTTTTTTATTTTTGTAGTGCTATAATTTTCAGGTATTTTATTAATTTTTATGATTTTTTTATTATTTTTTTATTATTTTTTGTTCATATGAATTCTTTTTTTTCTATCTTTTACTACATTGTATTTATGTTGTGTATGAAATTTTTTAATTTTTTATTTATTTTATTCATATGAATTTTATTTAGTTTTTATTGTATTTTTTTGTTCATATGATATATGTTGTTGGTTTTATGAAATTTTTATTATTTTTTATCTGTATGATTTTTTTTCTATTCTTTGATGTACTCTATCTTTGTTTTATATTAATTTTTTTTATTTTTTATTTTAACTTTGTAAAATTTGTAATTGTAATTATTATATACTACGTTTATTATCAAAATTATATATAATATAAACTATGATCCTATAAAAAAGGACAAAATAAATAAAAAATTAATTATAAGCAACAATACAGCCATAAATAATGAAAATTTATAGTCCAAAATAATACTAAATTAAAAAGTACGGGTAATATTATAAAAATTATAGAATATTTTTTTTGTTTAACATTATAAAATTTATAGTACTCTCTTTTATATTTTTTATTGTATTTATTTATTTATATAATAAATATTTTTTATATTATTTTTGTTAGGTTCTGTTTTTACATGTATATAAAAAATAATTTAAATTGATGTCTCTTTTAGTAATTTTTCATCTAAAAGTGATTTTGAGTAGTATAATTCAAACAACATTTATTTTGCTATAATCAATTTTGATACAAATATTACCAAACATGTTAACTGTAACACCCTAACTACCAAAGCTCACACTTCCGGCTGCGCGACTCTGATAGTTCGGACATTACGACGACTTTTATATTATTTAATACTAAAATATGAGCCTGTTTGAAACTTTAAACCGCAATACTGCTCCCAAAAATACTTTCATCCGATGACATACATCCATAAATACCATACAACTTACAAAACTCATAAAGAGTACATCCATATATATATATATACATAATTATATATATAAATAATATTACAAGTAATAATCAATACAATTCCTATCCCTCTTACAGATTATATCAAGATAAAGGCGAGGGTACAATAAACCATAACTAAAACAATACAGAGCATCACAGCAACAATTAAATAAGCTCTTCGTAACTTCTGCGCCATATCCTGAAAGGGGAAAAATGTAGGGGGGTGAGAACATCATCCTCGAAAGGGTTCTCAGTAGAGGGTTTTTAGGAATTACTGTAATAGGATACTTGAAGATAACCGCATCAGTGATTAATAACCGTCTTTTGCCTCTTTTCAAAAACAACAGTTTCCAATAAAAGTAAAGTCGGGAATCCTTTCTAAAAGAGGAACCGTTCAATTCTCAAAAACTCAAAAGTCTTTCAAAACGGTTTATCTATGCTGAAACAAAATAGCCTTTCATATTTCATTCCAAACCAGAAACACAAAACTGAAATCAACCATCAGTTCATTTCATTCCAACCGCGGCCCTAGGCCCAAACAATCCAACCAACAACCAATCACCACAATCCAACAGAGTCCCAGATGCAAACACAGATAGGAAGTTCAAGCACAAACAAACAGTTATTACAAGTAGAACAGTTAGCAATTAATCACATAGGCAAACCAAGTATAATATGCACACCCAACCAATGTCACACAAATGCATATGATGCATGCCTGTCCCTAGTGGCTGATGATATCATCTGTCGGTTATAGAGCCAACCCGACAAGTCCTGGTAGCTAACCATTGGACTGTCCCTCTGTCGTGCATCCCCAACTCGAGTTATACTCATCATAAACTTGATCATAATCATGATCCATATCCATCACCCTCACTGGTGAATATTTATCCATCACCATCACTGGTGAATATTTATGGGGGCGAGCTCCTCCGGGGCTTTCACAGTGCCCGGCCACACTTACGACATAGGGTCAACAGAGTATCAAGTCTCAACCTGGAGCACGTGGTGGCTAGCCACTGCTACTACCCAGGGAAACTCGTATCTCAGATAGTGGAAGTGCAACATTCACATTTATCAATGATTCAGCATAAACATGCAATCAATCTCATCCATGGATCAACATCCATCTCAGCCATCCGGCTCACGGTTCATTCTAGAACCAGCCAATATTCATATCATACACAGCCATTCCGGCTCACGGTTCAATCCAGAACCAATCAATATGTATAAACATACACAGCCATTCCGGCTCACAACAAAACAGCACTTCCACCATTCAATATCATTAAATTCATAAAGTCGGCATTTAAGCCATAAATCATTTCCTCAATTCATTTCACTTTGAAATCGAGTTTCAACTCTTTTCAGCCTTGGCTTTAAAGATCTCATTTCTCAAATCATCTCAGGCTCATAAGCCAAATTTACTCAAAGTGAGTTCCCTTTTTAAAATAAAGCCACTCTCGGCATTCTCTTTCCAAAACTTCCAAAACCATGGAAAGTTAAAGATTCTTTTTGGGAACATTCAAAATCACCCATCCAATAATGGGATTTTATAACAAAAGTTTCTTGCCAGAGTCCCAAGTCTTTAGGGAAGGTCATCTTACATCAATTCTTTAAAAGTCATTAAAACTCTTAAAATCATAGATTCTCGGTTCAAGTAAATAAAACTGAATTTATTATGAAACTGAACCATACAAAATCACAAGTTCCAACCCGGTCCAAAAATCAACTCATTTGAAACGGGACCAGTTCAATTGAATCAAACCGCTTTCAGATTTCTTTTTGGAACCCATTTTTCCAACTCTTCTAAAATGCCTCAAACTTGATTACTCAATCAAAAATCTAGGTTCCTTTAAAATCACTAAAAACTCCTTTTTATATTGAAATCAATATTATAGCATCATTCTTTCCTTCAGTGATTCAAACGGCAAACATAGTTCAGTTCTAAATAAACCGAACTCAACGTATAAAGTTCATCAAATAAATTAAGCTGGAAAGCATAATTATCCTCTTAATAAATCAAATAATACAATTTCTCAAATCCAAATCTTTTAAATAACCTTTCAAACAAGATTTAGATTTTATAGAAATTTCGGCAGCACCTCCCCTAAAACTTGGACTTTTGCCACCCGGTTCGGGTCCCAACTAAACCGTTTTCTCATTCCTTTTCAACAGCTCAAACCAGAAATCAATTCAACAGCAAGCTAAATCCAACAGTTGCCTCAGTGGCATATCTCAAGAAAACCATTTAAAAATCAACTCAATATCAACCGATTTAACTCATTTCCAAATCTTTAAAGAATCGGTTCAGTAACAAATCATTTATCAAAACCAAATCAATTAAAGCAACCCAGGCTGAATTTCAAGAGTATTCTATCTTTCACATCATCAAAATAATTGACTCGATTCAAACCAATCTTCAACGGATTAAACTCATTTCAAATCTTTAAAGAATTAACTTCAAACATTACATTTCACAAGCCACATAACAATTCAGCCAAACCAACATCCATAGTCATTCGAGTCAATCAAATAATACATAAGGCAGATACAATCACCAAATACACAATATCTCACATCAGTACCCATATGTAATAATTCCAATAATAAACTATAGTTTTCGGAAAGCGCCCCTACCTCACAACATTGGAACCACAACCCAACTCGTTAACCAACTCCTTTTATCTCGACCCGAAATCACCGGCAAATCAAAATCTCGGCTCTGCCCGCTCTCTCAAAAGCAGAAACAGCCCCAAACGGCACAAGCAAACCGGATTCTAGCTCCTAAAACCATTAACATTACGATTACTTTATTACACAGAACAGAACACTAACGCAGAGCTCTCGAAACCGGAATACTTACTGAAACTAAGAAAGAACGGCTGAACCGAACAGCAACGGACTCTGAACCGGTTGGGCGGTAGCCCCGGTAGCCGCCTTCAGCGGCTGCGGCGACCCAACTCCGGCGACGGTGACTGAAACCAACATGCCGCGACAATAAGACTCCCATAATCTCACAAGAAATGAAAACCAAGTTTGAAACCCTTACCGGCATACTTTTCCGGCGACGGCAGCAAGGTTTTCCGGCGGCCAGAACAATGATAACGCCACTAACCAAAACAGAGCAGGATCTAAATAAGCGGCAAAACCTTGGAACAGTTCCGGCTAGCTCCATTAGCGGCGGCCTGGACCCTTTTCTGACGGCGACAATTCCAACCGAGGCGGCGCCGGCGACGCAAGCACGGCTGGGCATGGTGGTTGAACCCCCAGCTCAGCCTCAGATCTCTTTGTCTCTCCTGTTCGGTGTGACTGGACGGCCTTCTCCTCAACGGCACGACGGCAGAGCAAACCAGACTGGCGATGGCAGAGGTCACGGTGCGTTCGGCGGTGACGCGGGATGGAGGTGCCGGCGACAGCGGCGACTTCACCTTCTCCGCGCTCGCTCCTCCTTCTCCATCGGTGGTTATGGCTCGCGCTCTCTTCAGGTCGCGGTTCTGCCTCTGATGCTGCGCAAGGATGATCGGCGACGGCACGAGCTCCTCGCGCGACGAATCGGCACAGTGACGGGCTCGGCGGCTGCGTTGGCCTCCTCCCCTCTCGGATCCTCTCTTACTCGGACTAGATCGGCGGCTTCATGGTGGCGACGGCAAGGAGGCTCGCGACGGTGACAAGGACGCGTGGACTGCCGCGGCGGCGCGACGCGGTGAGGGCGACGGCGGCACTGTGAGCTCCCTTCCCTCTCCACGCCGGCGAACCTTCCTTCTTCCTTCCCTCTCAATTCGTTCCCTACTCCTGTTTCTTTCTTTCTTTCAAGCAGCTTGCAGCTGCTACTGCTGCATTAGGTACTCTAGGTGTACCGGGTCAGGGGAACCGGGTAGGGTTTTTAGGGTTAGGGTTTCTCTTTCAAAATTAGGGTTAGGGGCATTTTGGTAATTTCAAATAAAAATAGGGATATTATAGTAATTAGAAATAAATTCTAATCCATTAATAATAATGTATAAAAATACTATTTGCTCATCAATTTCATAAATTATTTTCAATAAAATGTCCCAACCAAATAATTAGAAATAATATACTCAATTTCTTCATTTTCCAAAATAGCAGTATTAATATTTAAAATATTACTTATTTAATCCAAATCATATAGAAATCCTTATTATTTCGCAACTACCAACTTTATAATTTGAATATAGAAAATAATCCAATAGTTGTAAAATTGGATAATAAATCATAACTTGTCTCAAATTCAATAAATCACAACTTGCCTTAATTATCTTTAATAAAATGATTTCCGAAATTAAGGCTATAAATAACTATATGATTTGAGACTTGATCATAATAAGACTTTTCAAAGATTCTGGGTCTTACATTCTACCCACCTTATAAAAATTTTCGCCCTCGAAAATTGATACAAAATGAAAGAAATTCCATAACAGTTCACCCTTGAACACATTTAAGGAAGAAGCAAAAATATCTCATCATATAAACATATATACGATTTTCAAATGCTTTGATTGTCATATGCATAAGGGTACAAAGGCAGGGGTGTGATTGCAAAGCAAACGTTACAAGGTAGGCTCAATGCAAAAGATAACATGGGTCAATCATGTGATAGTAGGGCAAAGCATCAAAGGCTATAAAACAGGATGGGGTTAAAATGACGTGCTTAACATCCGTACATCAATCTCATCTCAACCTCCAAGCTTCAACTTTCCAACTCCATCAAGCACTTTACAACCTCATAGCCAATCATAAGCCTAACAACCGCAAACCCGTTCGCAAGGAACAAAACACCCACAACTCATACGTTGCACACCTACCGCTTCAACTTTCGTATACACATCACGTCTTAAAGAACTAACGTATCGCGTTACTACGTCTACAAGTCGCACGTGATATCAAAATAATTCTCGAGTCTACTCAGAAGGATACAAAACTTTAGAAAGGAGAGGCAAATGTCAAGGACAATACTCATAGATTCGAGACAGAGTATCCAATTCCAGATAAACAAGGATGCTCAAGCAATGAAGTCTGATAGACACAATTCAATTGACAACTTCAAAGATAACCCTTGGATCAAGGAAATTCAATAGGATCAATAAGAAGAGAACCAGCGCCTTAGTTCGAAACAAATTCAAGTTGAGTCGAAGAAGTAGGAGATTTACAAAAAGGAATATCAAACCCAAGACAAAGCTAACAAAACTCAAGAGCAAGATTAAAAGTACTTCCAAATACATTGTTCATAAAGGAACAGAAACTTGCAGAAAAACCACTTCGCAATCTAAAAGAAAGGTTAATTAACAACATCCTTCAAGAGAGTAACAAAAGTATAATCGTGGCTTTGCTTTAATGCAAGTTCATATTGAAATAGATTTTGTCGAGTTCTAAAAACAAGGTGCACACGGGTTTGGCTAAAGGCTAAAATATTTCTTCAAATATTTTAGAAAGATAATTAGATGCACAACTTAACCAGAAGCAGTTCATAAAACTCGGGAGAGGAATCAAAGGCTTGTTCAAAAATTCTCAAAGTTCATATTCAAACAAGCGTGTATAACATTCGTAGCAAGGATGAAAGAGAAAATTAAACTCCTTTTAGAAAAGAAACTCCAAGGCAAAAATTTGCACACAATCTGGTAAGGAAATAAGTGGTGTGTTACAAACAAACCGGTTTCCACTAAACAAGGAAGCTTTCCAAAACTTCATTTAAAATGGTGCATGGCAACTTTAAATTAATTTCGTCAAAATTGGACAATGGTTTTAATCTCAATCAAACAACAGAAAATAAATCCCATTTAATATTTCGTCAAAGAGAATTCGAGACTTCTTTAAAAGGTTCAAAACAAGACTCCAAAAGCGTTCTTGAAATCACCATCTCGGAATAACATTCAAGAAGTCTAAGATGTACTAAAAAGGAGTCAAGCCTTGCAAGAAAGGATCTTAAATTAGAGTAGTTCAAACAAGATCCACTAAACATGAAATATCAAACAAGTTTTAAATTAATCCGAAAGAATACAAAAGTCATAGAAAAGACAACTCAATCATTTGTAATTTTTCAATGATAAATCTTTAACTAAAAACTCTTGTAGAGATAATAGGAGAATAAACAATGCACTATCTTGAAACGAATCAAACTGACCCACATAAGGATGAGATTCACAAGAGGGGACAAACCAAGATCAATGGTAATGTTCACAAGATGTAAAAGATTAGTTAAAAACAGAATCACGTATGACATTCATAGAGGTGAAAAGCTTAAGAAGGAACCAGTCCGTTCATAAGAAGAAAGCTATGAATCCAATATTTTCAAAAGAACAACAATGGCATAAACTATGTAGTATGCTAAATCAAACTCAAATCAAAATGAATTAAGTAAGTTTATCAAACGAAACTCAACCGGGATAAAAGTGAAAAATTCTTTCTTTCCAAAATTTTGAAAAATACCCAAATACATAATCAAATGAAGTTGTGCAGTAGAACTATAGTAAAATTACTAGAAGGTCAAATTGTAATTTAAGGTAAATGCAGTTCCATAAACCAGTAAAAGTACAGGCGGGGTATTGGAAATAAATAGTTGTCAAACTGTATAAGTAATCTCAAAGTTTCATATATAGAAAAGTATATATCTAATCAACAGCAATTTATAAAATCTCAAAATTGGCTGTGATCACTGTCAAGTAAGAGAAAAACTGAATCAACAATTTCTCAAAGAATGGACTCAGAACCCGGAGTTAAAAGTCACAGCACATTAAGACAAGTTCAAGACTATATCAAAGAATACTTGAATCAAGAAGAACTCAAACAGAGGAAGACAGATGCATCAAGGATTCTAAACAAGCATATGCACTTAAGATCATTCAAGAATGCATATGAATAGAGGAATAGAGTGGAAACATCAAATTACTTTTCAAGAGGAGTACCAAACAAGAACTTCAAGTTAGGATATAAAAGAACAGGTCGACTCGAACAGAATTCAAGACACACAACTGAATAGCCTCGAGAAAAAGTTTCTAACGTTCCCCCAAAGCCCGCGATTCGCTTTACTCGAAACTTGTATATCATCTATGATAACCCATCAGTGCTTTTATATACATAATTCACTAGTATTAAGCCGGCCAAACTTAATATCAGGAATTATGCAATGCAAGACTAACAGCATTAATCAATAGATCGTCATGTGCATAAAGCTCTAATTCTCGTCATTCGACAAGACCTAATACATGACAAACGCTCAGAGTATGCAACTGAAGCATAGTCAGTCCATTCCTCAGGCTCTACAGGAAGAACTGCTCTGATACCATAATGTAACACCCTAACTACCAAAGCTCACACTTCCGGCTGCGCGACTCTGATAGTTCGGACATTACGACGACTTTTATATTATTTAATACTAAAATATGAGCCTGTTTGAAACTTTAAACCGCAATACTGCTCCCAAAAATACTTTCATCCGATGACATACATCCATAAATACCATACAACTTACAAAACTCATAAAGAGTACATCCATATATATATATACATAATTATATATATAAATAATATTACAAGTAATAATCAATACAATTCCTATCCCTCTTACAGATTATATCAAGATAAAGGCGAGGGTACAATAAACCATAACTAAAACAATACAGAGCATCACAGCAACAATTAAATAAGCTCTTCGTAACTTCTGCGCCATATCCTGAAAGGGGAAAAATGTAGGGGGGTGAGAACATCATCCTCGAAAGGGTTCTCAGTAGAGGGTTTTTAGGAATTACTGTAATAGGATACTTGAAGATAACCGCATCAGTGATTAATAACCGTCTTTTGCCTCTTTTCAAAAACAACAGTTTCCAATAAAAGTAAAGTCGGGAATCCTTTCTAAAAGAGGAACCGTTCAATTCTCAAAAACTCAAAAGTCTTTCAAAACGGTTTATCTATGCTGAAACAAAATAGCCTTTCATATTTCATTCCAAACCAGAAACACAAAACTGAAATCAACCATCAGTTCATTTCATTCCAACCGCGGCCCTAGGCCCAAACAATCCAACCAACAACCAATCACCACAATCCAACAGAGTCCCAGATGCAAACACAGATAGGAAGTTCAAGCACAAACAAACAGTTATTACAAGTAGAACAGTTAGCAATTAATCACATAGGCAAACCAAGTATAATATGCACACCCAACCAATGTCACACAAATGCATATGATGCATGCCTGTCCCTAGTGGCTGATGATATCATCTGTCGGTTATAGAGCCAACCCGACAAGTCCTGGTAGCTAACCATTGGACTGTCCCTCTGTCGTGCATCCCCAACTCGAGTTATACTCATCATAAACTTGATCATAATCATGATCCATATCCATCACCCTCACTGGTGAATATTTATCCATCACCATCACTGGTGAATATTTATGGGGGCGAGCTCCTCCGGGGCTTTCACAGTGCCCGGCCACACTTACGACATAGGGTCAACAGAGTATCAAGTCTCAACCTGGAGCACGTGGTGGCTAGCCACTGCTACTACCCAGGGAAACTCGTATCTCAGATAGTGGAAGTGCAACATTCACATTTATCAATGATTCAGCATAAACATGCAATCAATCTCATCCATGGATCAACATCCATCTCAGCCATCCGGCTCACGGTTCATTCTAGAACCAGCCAATATTCATATCATACACAGCCATTCCGGCTCACGGTTCAATCCAGAACCAATCAATATGTATAAACATACACAGCCATTCCGGCTCACAACAAAACAGCACTTCCACCATTCAACATCATTAAATTCATAAAGTCGGCATTTAAGCCATAAATCATTTCCTCAATTCATTTCACTTTGAAATCGAGTTTCAACTCTTTTCAGCCTTGGCTTTAAAGATCTCATTTCTCAAATCATCTCAGGCTCATAAGCCAAATTTACTCAAAGTGAGTTCCCTTTTTAAAATAAAGCCACTCTCGGCATTCTCTTTCCAAAACTTCCAAAACCATGGAAAGTTAAAGATTCTTTTTGGGAACATTCAAAATCACCCATCCAATAATGGGATTTTATAACAAAAGTTTCTTGCCAGAGTCCCAAGTCTTTAGGGAAGGTCATCTTACATCAATTCTTTAAAAGTCATTAAAACTCTTAAAATCATAGATTCTCGGTTCAAGTAAATAAAACTGAATTTATTATGAAACTGAACCATACAAAATCACAAGTTCCAACCCGGTCCAAAAATCAACTCATTTGAAACGGGACCAGTTCAATTGAATCAAACCGCTTTCAGATTTCTTTTTGGAACCCATTTTTCCAACTCTTCTAAAATGCCTCAAACTTGATTACTCAATCAAAAATCTAGGTTCCTTTAAAATCACTAAAAACTCCTTTTTATATTGAAATCAATATTATAGCATCATTCTTTCCTTCAGTGATTCAAACGGCAAACATAGTTCAGTTCTAAATAAACCGAACTCAACGTATAAAGTTCATCAAATAAATTAAGCTGGAAAGCATAATTATCCTCTTAATAAATCAAATAATACAATTTCTCAAATCCAAATCTTTTAAATAACCTTTCAAACAAGATTTAGATTTTATAGAAATTTCGGCAGCACCTCCCCTAAAACTTGGACTTTTGCCACCCGGTTCGGGTCCCAACTAAACCGTTTTCTCATTCCTTTTCAACAGCTCAAACCAGAAATCAATTCAACAGCAAGCTAAATCCAACAGTTGCCTCAGTGGCATATCTCAAGAAAACCATTTAAAAATCAACTCAATATCAACCGATTTAACTCATTTCCAAATCTTTAAAGAATCGGTTCAGTAACAAATCATTTATCAAAACCAAATCAATTAAAGCAACCCAGGCTGAATTTCAAGAGTATTCTATCTTTCACATCATCAAAATAATTGACTCGATTCAAACCAATCTTCAACGGATTAAACTCATTTCAAATCTTTAAAGAATTAACTTCAAACATTACATTTCACAAGCCACATAACAATTCAGCCAAACCAACATCCATAGTCATTCGAGTCAATCAAATAATACATAAGGCAGATACAATCACCAAATACACAATATCTCACATCAGTACCCATATGTAATAATTCCAATAATAAACTATAGTTTTCGGAAAGCGCCCCTACCTCACAACATTGGAACCACAACCCAACTCGTTAACCAACTCCTTTTATCTCGACCCGAAATCACCGGCAAATCAAAATCTCGGCTCTGCCCGCTCTCTCAAAAGCAGAAACAGCCCCAAACGGCACAAGCAAACCGGATTCTAGCTCCTAAAACCATTAACATTACGATTACTTTATTACACAGAACAGAACACTAACGCAGAGCTCTCGAAACCGGAATACTTACTGAAACTAAGAAAGAACGGCTGAACCGAACAGCAACGGACTCTGAACCGGTTGGGCGGTAGCCCCGGTAGCCGCCTTCAGCGGCTGCGGCGACCCAACTCCGGCGACGGTGACTGAAACCAACATGCCGCGACAATAAGACTCCCATAATCTCACAAGAAATGAAAACCAAGTTTGAAACCCTTACCGGCATACTTTTCCGGCGACGGCAGCAAGGTTTTCCGGCGGCCAGAACAATGATAACGCCACTAACCAAAACAGAGCAGGATCTAAATAAGCGGCAAAACCTTGGAACAGTTCCGGCTAGCTCCATTAGCGGCGGCCTGGACCCTTTTCTGACGGCGACAATTCCAACCGAGGCGGTGCCGGCGACGCAAGCACGGCTGGGCATGGTGGTTGAACCCCCAGCTCAGCCTCAGATCTCTCTGTCTCTCCTGTTCGGTGTGACTGGACGGCCTTCTCCTCAACGGCACGACGGCAGAGCAAACCAGACTGGCGACGGCAGAGGTCACGGCGCGTTCGGCGGTGACGCGGGATGGAGGTGCCGGCGACAGCGGCGACTTCACCTTCTCCGCGCTCGCTCCTCCTTCTCCATCGGTTGTTATGGCTCGCGCTCTCTTCAGGTCGCGGTTCTGCCTCTGATGCTGCGCAAGGATGATCGGCGACGGCACGAGCTCCTCGCGCGACGAATCGGCACAGTGACGGGCTCGGCGGCTGCGTTGGCCTCCTCCCCTCTCGGATCCTCTCTTACTCGGACTAGATCGGCGGCTTCATGGTGGCGACGGCAAGGAGGCTCGCGACGGTGACAAGGACGCGTGGACTGCCGCGGCGGCGCGACGCGGTGAGGGCGACGGCGGCACTGTGAGCTCCCTTCCCTCTCCACGCCGGCGAACCTTCCTTCTTCCTTCCCTCTCAATTCGTTCCCTACTCCTGTTTCTTTCTTTCTTTCAAGCAGCTTGCAGCTGCTGCTGCTGCATTAGGTACTCTAGGTGTACCGGGTCAGGGGAACCGGGTAGGGTTTTTAGGGTTAGGGTTTCTCTTTCAAAATTAGGGTTAGGGGCATTTTGGTAATTTCAAATAAAAATAGGGATATTATAGTAATTAGAAATAAATTCTAATCCATTAATAATAATGTATAAAAATACTATTTGCTCATCAATTTCATAAATTATTTTCAATAAAATGTCCCAACCAAATAATTAGAAATAATATACTCAATTTCTTCATTTTCCAAAATAGCAGTATTAATATTTAAAATATTACTTATTTAATCCAAATCATATAGAAATCCTTATTATTTCGCAACTACCAACTTTATAATTTGAATATAGAAAATAATCCAATAGTTGTAAAATTGGATAATAAATCATAACTTGTCTCAAATTCAATAAATCACAACTTGCCTTAATTATCTTTAATAAAATGATTTCCGAAATTAAGGCTATAAATAACTATATGATTTGAGACTTGATCATAATAAGACTTTTCAAAGATTCTGGGTCTTACATTAACCCAAACTTACTTTTCATCAAAATCAATTTTATGCAAATTCACGTTTGCAAACTGAAAAATGACCCAAACTCCATAATCCATTCACCGGAAAAAAAGAAAGTAGAATTCACACGAGGTACCCAGTATCAAGTTACAAGCGAATTCGACGATTTTACAACGAAAAAAAGCTCATTCGAAGCTCAGCTTGTGGAAAGCAAAGGTCTTAAACAAAGCAGGAAAGCTAATTCTCATCAAATCGGTTTTGAATAGCTTACCGATTTATTACCTTAGCCTTTACAAGATGCCGAAGGCGGTAGCTAACAAGTTGATTGCACTCCAGAGAAGTTTTATGTGGTGTACGGAGGATGGTGCTTATGGTATGCCGCTGGTGAAGTGGGAAGTGGTTCAGGCTCCAAAAAAGGCTGGAGGCTTGGGAGTTGGTGATGCAGTGGTCAGGAACGCAGCGCTTTTGTTCAAATGGTGGTGGCGGTTCTCAAAGGAGGAATGCCCTTTGTGGAAGAAGGTTGTTTGTTCGTGTAATAATCTGGACCCTAGTGCGTTGCTATCTAGTCAGATTCTACCGGTGAAGGGGGCCCATGGAAAGATATCTGTCAGTTGAATATAGCAGAACAACAGGTGAAAGAAAAGCTTATTAGTGGCCTAGCGATGGAAGTAGGGGATGGAAGACGGACTCGGTTTTGGGAAGATAATTGGGTGCAAGGTGGTCCTCTGAAAGGAAGTTTTCCAAGACTCTTCTCTATTTCAAACCAACAAGGATCTGTGATCGGGGACTGTGGGTTCTGAGATGGGTTAGAGTGGGTTTGGAATCTTCAGTGGAGGAGGGAGTTGTTCCAATGGGAGTTGGAATTGGCTCATCAACTTCATGAGAGGTTAAGACCAGTGAAGCTATCAGTTGGTAGAGAGGATAATATTGTGTGGAAGTTTGATAATAAAGGAATTTTTTCTACTAACTCTTTCATGCAGGTGTTGCAATCGGAGACTCTATTGGCGGAGTTTACGAGCTACAGTTTCACTCAATCAATTTGGGGAGGACTTGTACCACCGAGAATTGAGCTTTTTGGCTGGTTTGTTCTGGTTGGTAGGGTGAATACCAAAGAAAGATTGAGCAGATTAGGCGTGATTCCTCCAAATGATAATATTTGCGCCCTGTGTAAAAAGGAGATGGAAATTGTTCATCATTTATTTCTTGTATGTGAGTTTACGTGGAAGGTGTGGTGCGCTTGGTTAAGACATTTTGATAGGCAGTGGGCGGTCCCAGGAACCATGAAAGAACTGTTTGAGAGTTGGATTGGTATGTTTAACAGGAAGGTGGAGCAGCGGATGTTGTTGATTGCATTTTTTACAGTGATTTGGAATATCTGGAGGGAACGGAATGATAGAACTTTCAATAACAGGGAAGCAGGGGCTGAGGACGTGCAACGAAAGACGTTTTTGAGCTACAAGGAGTGGTCGGGTACTGTTCCTCTTGGTTGTTGATGGCTTTGCCGGAGATGACCGAATTTGAGTCTTTTTATCTTCTGTTGTGTTTTGGTTTTTATGTTCTGCTGTGTTTGTATTTAGTTGTACGATTCTGCTCCACTTCTATGTGTTGAGCTTTCTTTGTTTCAAAAAAAAAAAAAAAAAAGCTCACGTTCTAAAACACAAGTTACAATCCTTGAACAAAATAATAAATAAATAAATAAATAAAAGAGTTACAGTCAAGAATCACTGAAATCCAATTTGTATACTTGGAGATATAGACGAGGGCCAAAGACTGGTATCCAAAGTGATTAATCATGATTCTAGTACAAACAGAAGAGATAGAACAAATTAAAGTGTCACAATTAAAGAATTGATAAACCTAAGAATGCTAGCTAAGGATGAACACCCTTGATAATAATATAAATTGAGTTGGCCTTCCTCTCTGGGCTGTTGACCATATTGGGTTGGATTATTGATGTTAATTTTGGGGAGTAGAATTGTGTTTGATGATAAATATTTTGGACTTTTTATAAGTTGAGTGGTTGAAATTTTAGGATTTTCTAGATTAAAATTTTACAAATTGATAAACAGAAGAAAAAAAAACAAATAAAAAATCAAGAGAAATAATTACATAAAATAAAGAGTAACTTAACATATAAAACACATGTTAATTAGTCACGGATTCAAAAATATTAGGTCGTGGAGGCAAATATATAACACATGAGAACAATAAATTTTTTTATAAACGTATCAAAATGTGTCGGAAAAAAAAACGTGAAAATATTAAATAACATGAAAATATTAAATATTAAATAAATTTTTATTTATTTATTGTTAATATTGATATATTAAAGATTTGTTTGGATGAACTTTTAATAGAAGATTTTTTTTTTGTTATTTTTTTAAAAAATTTTTTAAAAAAGTAAAAATAATTTTATATTTAGATATCTCATGCAAAAAGATCTTTTTATCTATTAATTATGTTTAAGTACAAAAATATAAAAGTACTTTTTTTATTTATTATGTGAAAAACATATTTTTTAAGAAAAAAATATATTTTTAAAAAGGATGTAATTTGTAGCTTTTCAAAAATTATTTTTTTAATACTTTTACTTTTACTACTAAAAATTTGTTAAACACATTGAAAAATAAAAAAGATATTTTTGTTAATTTAATGGCACTTAAACAAGAATTAATAGGTATTAATGTGACTATTAATTCATTTTTTCATTACTTAAATACATATAATAATAGTAAATGAGAAATTAATCAAGATGGTAAAGAGATTATTTTCTAATTAAGAGGTTTTTTATTCGAGTTTCGAAAGAGAAAAAAACATGCTTTTTATGAATTATATATGAAAAAGAATATTTTAGAAGGAAAAAAAATTATATTCTCAACCCTTCATATCCCAATTATATAGTTTATCATTAATTACTCTATTAGTTCTTATAATTTTATTAAATTTTCAATTAGATTCTTATAACCTAAACATTTGTAACTGAATCCATATATGATTATATTAGATTAAGACTTTCAATTAGATATCCTTTTTAATTATATATTTTTTTAAATTATACTTTTCTTTGCGAGAACCAAACCCGTCAAAAAAACCGATAAAGTAATTAATTCAATAATTTAATGATCTAACCAAAATTTAATCGAGATTTAACATGTTTAATTAAATATAAAACAAATTATCAAAATATTTAATATATAATTGATCACTTTATGATTATTCCATTCTCAACATAATAATTAGAAATAGTTTCAAGCAAATTAATTCAAAAAAAATATAATAAATAATAAAAAATTATGACAACAAAATTAACTCAAAAAAAAAGAAAAAAAATTAACCACAATGCTTTCTTGTAATATCTAAGATGGGTTCTATTAAGGTCATTGAGGCTGAAAATTTTTTATTGCCCCTAATCATATGTTGAGTAGATTTAAAAACTTGATACAGGCATGCCAGTTGCTCATCTTGCTTAATCTTACTAAAAATCTTGAATGTGGAGGTGGTGATAGAAACACAAGAGGTGGTGGCTATTTTGGTTATAAAAATAATAAAACCATATGTCAACTTTGTGGTTTTGATCATTCTTTTTAACCTAGTAATTCAATGAACACAATACTACACTTTCATATACCTTTTGGGCTCCTCCTTCCCCAGCAAATTTTCACCAACCTAAAATATATATTTATACTTTCCCAGTCAGTTTTCACCAACATCAAGTTCTTCATGCATTTTAGAATTACAAATTGTTCATGGAAAGCAAACAGATTTTAAATTATAGTCCATTTAAACTGACAAGGGATTTGAGTTTTTATCCAAAACTTTCACTTCATTCCTTGTAGCTGAAGGCATCTTTCATAGAAAATCATATCCATATACTCATCACCAACAAAAAAGTGTTGAGAGAAAGCATTAACACTCTCTTTTAGCAACAACTTTGTTGCCCATGATACTCTGGAAAAACGCTTTTTTAAGTGTTACTAACACAAGCATTTACATGTTCTCACTAGAAAGAGGCCATCGACAATGAATACAAGGCTCTAATGAAGTGCAATACATGGACAGTAGTTAAACCACCACAGAATGCAACAATTATTGGAAGTAAATGGGTTTAGGTCATAAAAAAATATGTAATGAGTAACATCAATCAATATGTGAATTTTGGTGAACAACTGAACATGGCCTCTGTAAAGATTCTAGCTTCATGAATAGTTAAATCAAAATAATGATACGAGGCTTGTGATGAATCTGATGTGAACAAAATCTTGGATAGTTGAAGTTCATGCAAGAACAGGGATGAGAGAAGAATTGATGTAAGCTAAAGTTAAACTGATTTGTTGAATATACATTGAATAGAATTGGAAAATTTACATATCTTACTATTACAAAATGCCTATTTATAACTACTTCCAGTTTAACTAATTATCTGACTTTAACTACTTTACAATTGTTTTTTAAGACACATGGTTCTTGAAGTTCTTTGCATTAACTAATTAACTGAATATTTATTGCTATTTGTTGGTGGTTTCCAAACTTAAGTGGGCTCACAATTCCAAAAACAAAAAGAAAGAGAAAAGTGACTAAAAGCCACGGTAAAGGAAAAAAAAAAAAGAGAGAGAGAGAGTGTGTCTTCCCTTCAACAAAGGGAAAGAAAAGAAATACAGAGAGCGAGGAGAGGAGAAGAGATCGACGAAGAGAAGAAGAAAAAGAAAAAAAAAAGGCAGTTCTAATGTGCTCCTGTTGAATTGATAAATGAGCTCTATTTTTTATAAAATTTTTATTATGTCATTTATAGTGTAAAAATGAACATTAGGATATAATTTACTAGTTGTATTGTCTTTTTCTTTCTTTAATTTGAGATACCCACTTTGTAAAAGGTTTATGTTGATTCTATCAATTTTGATAAGGTATTTTGTTGATTGTTGAGATGCTTTAGTGCTACTATGAAGACTGATTGTGTACCATTATTTTAATAGTGGAAGATTTATTGGACTAGATCCCATGAGTTTTTTGTCCCTCTTTTGGGTGTTATCCCACGATAACAATTCTGGTGTTTTATTATTTAATATCTACTATTATATTTACTGCTTGGAGTATCTTTGGAGTTGCCTATTTAATTGCATAGGGTGTGAAAAAAATATTTTGGTGCTTCCACTATAAGACAGGTTCTTATCTGAATCTCAGCTTTTTCCAACAAATTGGTATCCAAAACTTTGGTTGTTTATTTTTGTGCTGATTAAATGGAAGAATATATTTAGGGGCTAAATATGGTCAAATTGAATTCTAAAAATTACTCGATTTGAAATACTCTCATGGAAGATATGTTGTATACCAAGGACTTGTATGATCCTATGGAGGGGGATAAATCCAAAGGTACCAAATTCGATGTTGAATGGAAGAACTTGAATCGGAAGGCAGTTGCTTTCATTAGACAATAGCTTGATCTTATTGTGTATTCACATGTTGATACCGAAACTAATGCCAAGAAGAGGTAGAAGAAATTAAAGGAGTTGTATGAGAGGAAGAATGTGCAAAACAAAGCATTTTTGATTCCGAAGCTAGTAAATATGAAATATATTGAAGGTAAATCAATGTTGAGCACTTGAGTATATTTCAGGAGACTATGAACCAACTGACAAATAGCGACATCACTTTAAATGATGAGTTGCAAGCTTTGTTGTTAAGTTCTTTGCTTGAAAGTTGGAAGTTCTGGTTGTGACATTGACTAATTCAACTCCAAAAAGGAAGTTGATGTTAACAATTGTTAAAGAGAGCATGTTGAATGAAGAAGACAGAAGAAAGGAGCGAGGTTTGATCAATACCTCCTCCCAATTAGAAGCACTTGTTTTAGAGTCACGGGGAAGATGTCAAAGTAGAAAACTTCACAGTTCTGACAGGTCAGAGAGTTGAAGCAAATCAAGAGAAAAGTACAAGCTAAAAATGAGTTTGTTTGTCATCATTGTGGCAAGTCAGGGCATATCAAGAGGTATTGTAGGTTTTTGAAAAAAGAATAATAATAAAAAAAAGAAACGAAGACAATGGTAAAGATAGTGATAAAAAAAAGCTGCTGCTATTATTTATGAAGATGTTCTTATCACATATGAAAATTACGTTAATTTTGTTTATGATGATTCCACTTGGATTATGAATTCTGGTGCTTCATGTCACGTCATTCTGAGGCGTGAATTTTTCGCTTCTTATATTATTGAAAATTTTGGCAAGATCAAATTGAAAGATAAAAGAGTATGAGACATCATTGGCATGGGGTGATGTGTGGCTTAAAACCAACATGGGATGCAAATTTTAGTTAAAAAATGTTAGGCATGCACTAGATATATGGTTCAGTTTGATTTTATTGAAGGCATTAGATCAAGAGGGTTATTGCACTTCTTTTAGTAGTGAAAAATGCAAGATTATCAAAGGAGCTCTCATTGTTGCTAAAGAAGACAATAGTCTCATTACTCTCTACCGGTTGCAAGCAAAGTTGTGCAAAAAAGAGATGAATATAGATGATGATTCCTCCTCTGATTTGTGACATATGTAACACCCTAATATTCAAATCCTTATGCTCGAGTCATAAGTAAATGATATTACGGTGGTACGACTCTCAGGTGGATTTTTAATACATAATTTATAAGTATAATTGAAAGGAGTATTAATCGAGAAGCCTGAAAAGAGTAAAAATAAAATCGCGAAGTCGTATCACTCATGCATCGACAACTAAAAGATAAGGCGTGACGTCAAAAGCGATATACAGATAAATGCATAAAGGAGAATAAGAGAAGGATAACATATATATATACATAACATGAGTAGATAGCCACTAGTCGCGACCCGCAAAGTTTAGGTCGGCTAGGGTACAGTATAACAGTAGTTGACAACAGTATCTCATAATCTCTCCCAAAGAAACATAAGAGCCTCTATAGGCAAGGTCGAAAGAGTTCAATACATAATATAAGCTTTTCAAAATAAAGATGGAGAGATTCTAATCAAAATATAAAGTGGAGAATATAAAGATCTTCGCCATGTCTCAGATGAACCACAGCTTACTTCTGAGCACCTGGACCTGTATCAGAAAAACAAGAGATATATACAGAATGAGAACCCCCAACCCATGGGTTTCCAGTACGATAAAAGTGCCAAATAAATACAATGCACTGGAATAAAAACTCACTAAGAATCCTAAACTTCTTTTCACCAAATATCCATCCTAGGTTCTCGCTAATCCATGAATAGGCAACTGTCATAAGAGAATGCTAAATCTAATTCATATTTCTCATGCTTCCCGACTTTCTAAATCTCCAACAAACCAGGACCAGAATTATAAACAAAACCATCCCCAGTTATTCTGTCTCAGTAATATCATATGATTACTTCATACCCTCACCTGGAGTAAGTGAAATCACTGCACTGCATCTACCCAGGGAGCTCAAATTATCTCATTCAATAATCATCATCATTATTCAATCACATCACCAATTCATCTCATCAAGAATAGCCCTTAGCGTCTACCGACACCAGCATGAGGGACCTCTCAGTTGTACAAACACACGCAATACAGGCAAGTAATACACAATTAAAGTACAAGTAGAACAAGTAGCACATAATCAGGTAACATAGCATATATGATATAGCAATCCAAAACAAGTAGGCAAACCCAAACAATTCAAACATATGCAAATGATGTATGCCTGCCCTATGGCTGTTGAGTCTCATCTGTCGGTTATAAAGCCAACCCGACAAGTCCTGGTAGCTAACTATTGGACTGCCCCTTTATCGTGCATCCCCAACTCGAGTAATTCTCAATCATAAACATGATCATAATCATAATCATACAACACCCACACTGGTGTTTATCCACGGGGACGAGCTCATCCAGAACTTTCACAGTGTCCGGCCGCACTTACGACATAGGGTCATCAGAGTATCGAGTCTCAACCTGGAGCACGTGGTGGCTAGTCACTGCTTTCATCCAGGAAAACTCGTATCTCAGATAATCATTTCACATTCATTCATAACATTCCATAATCATTCATCATGACCATATCGTCATTTATACATCACATGATTTCACATTTTATACATCACTCAGCATAACCCGAGGCAAGTGGAGTGAAACCACAACTCTTGTGTCCACCCGGGGAGCCTCTATACTAACCAACCTGGAGCAAGTGGTGCGCAATCACAACCCTTGCATTTATCCAGGAGGTACGTTCTCATATGTCCAGGAAGAACCAAGGAGGGGATCCTAACCTCCCACCATCTCGCTGGGGGTAATTTTACAATACTAGGAGGAACAAGGAAGGGGATCTTCACCTTCCTTCATCTCTCTGGTGTCGCACTTACGAGAAAGAGAGCTCAAGATAGAGCAATCATTCAAAGCCATATTTTTATTTCCAGCCATAAATCAATATTTAACATAGCCATTCGGCTCATACATAACCCATAACCAACCAATAATCATTATCAAATACAGCCATTTGGCTCACGGCATACGCCGCACTCCCATCATCACCCTCAGCAATTCATACAGTCATCATTAATCATAACTCATCATTAATTCTCCCCTTACTTCGTCCACAAGTTACCACATCTCCTAGCCTCTTCCCATTGCTAGGCATACTATAAGTATTTAGGATATAAAGGGTGAGAATGGAGATTTCGGCTTTGAAAACTTAAAATTAGCTTTGGGGTGAAAACGGGGTCACGCGTGCGCGTCGCCCATGCGCACGCGTGGAAAGCAAGAAAGTTATAGTGATGCGTGCGCATCATCCAAGCGTACGCGTGGATGGGAGAAAAGTAAAGTGACGCATGCGCGTCAGCCACGCGTACGCGTGGGTGCGTTTTGTGCTCCTCGCACAAAACCGGCACAACACCCGCACAACTCTCAGGAACTTTGGCTGGGCACTTGAATCAGTACATCGACGCGTACGTGTCGGCCAGGCGCACGCGTGGGAGAGTGAAAATTTGAAAGTGACGCGTGTGCGTCAGCCACGCGTACGCGTGGGAGTACGATCTGCCAAAAATTTTACTAAGTTAAAAAGCTGCAGAATTACATTTTCAAACTCCAAACTTCCAACCCACATAACCTCTTCTAAAAAAAATTCTTTTTTTCAACCATTTCTGAACCATTGGAAAGATGGTTGAATAAAGTTTCATAAAAATCCACTTTTGAAGAATTCCAAACTTCGAGGGCCGAGTTACGGACCGCCGAAGTTGGTTAAAAATCAGTTTTTACCCAAAAATAGAAATCACCAATTTTTCCAATGTTCACAAGCCAAGTTCATTTTCATTCATCCAAATAACCACAACCCAACCACATTCACATAATTACACTCAACCAAACCAAACCTACCTCATCTACACAATTTCACCCAAAACTATCAAATTCCACACTTCAATTTCTCAAACCTTATTATTCAATAACTAAACCAATTATTCACACATTTGATATTTAAAATCCATCCAATCTCTTACATCATCACACAATACACATATCAACTTACCTTCCTTACCTCTTTCCAGCCTCCGGCCCAAAATTCACGGCGTCTGGCCCAAATTCACAATTTAAATGTATATTCCACAAACTAATACTCATTATCTAATTCATCAAATTCTCAACAACCAAACATACAAAATCATACAATTCTCAACCCAATCATCAATTTTACATTACATATCAACTATGCATATTAGTACCAACTATTCACAAAATCCAAACTTAATCCTAGGGGCATCTAGCCTAGGAATTCTCATTACACCATACGGTACTTAAATGAAACTTAAACCGTACCTCTTGTAGCCAAACCAATTGAGCCTCTTCTTTGGAAGTCTCCACCAACCTTAGCTCCAAGCCTCACTAAAGCTCCACAAGTAACACCAACCTCCCAATTGTGCACCAAAATCACCCAATACTCTAACATAACCAGTTTCACATATATACATTAACCTAGGATTCATAAAATTGATATATCACAAGGGTTTGAGTACTTCTTACCTCATCCCATATGAAATAGAGATAGAGCCCACTTAGAATCTATGTTAGAGTATCCCTAAACAACCAAAATCACAAGATTTTAACACTAACTACCCTAAAAATGCATAACAGTTGGGAATCTCGAAAACTGGACAGAGATGAATGAAATACTCACCATAAAAATTAAATAGAGTTGTAGAGGATGAGAAGAGCGATGCATGGCCATAAACGGCTCATCAATCGGAGTTCCGTAGCAAAAGTTATGGACATTTGAAGGTGGAGTTAGGATTAGGTTTTCTCCTCTCTTCTCTCTTCTCCAAAGCTGCGCCCCTACCCTCTTCCTTTAGGGTAAATGAGCTGAAATGTTCATAAGTCATAACTAATGTTTATATATGTTGGGTCTTGGGTTCACTTGGGCCCAGTTGACTTGGTTTAGTCCGTTGGCCCCATTTTGGGCCAAGACCTTTAAGATTAGAGTTTCAAATCGCATTTTAAATATTTCTAGCTTTCCTAATTATAAATCCTAATTTCTTAAATTTATTTACTTATAGCCAATTTTCTCAGCTGCAGTACCAGATAGATCTCAGCCGGTACTTCCGGTCAAAATTCCAGTGTGCGTTTTTACGTAGAAAATTATGTTTTCCGACTCAGAAAAATCCACTGAGTCCAAATATCATATTTAAATTATCAAATTCTGATTGCTAAATTTTCTAACCATATTCGCTCATATTTAATTTATTATTTAATTAATTACGATTTGACCGAGTTTTATATTCTACCCCCCTAACAGAAATTTTCGCCATCGAAAATTACATATCAAATCTTCACATAAGCTCTCTCAATAACTAATCAGATGTTATGTTCGTCTCACTCTTCATAATACGTTTCCTAAAATTGAAACTCACCACGCTTCATCGTTTTCCTCAATTAACCTCGATACAACCTCAATATTTCAATTCACTGTCCTCCAACTCCGTCATCCAAAGTCTAATGATTTATCCATCAAAATTTAAGTACGAATTCAATTACACCTCTAGTCATTTATACAGCTATCTTAGAATCAATCTAACCCTATAGCTACAATTAAACTTATCTACTTGTGAATCATTATTGGCATTAACTTACTAAACCTTTTAGGTATTTAAACCTAAAGTATTTCTAATTATCCTCGTTCATTACTCTCATCATCTCATCAACTCACATCTTATTAAACCTCAAATCATGTCATCAATAATATCACCATCATCATTAAGCATAGTCATCATCCCACATCACTACAATAAACCAAAAATCATCAGTATACCTTAATCATACTCTGTCACTATCCGCTCTCGCTGTCAAGTCAATTACCACTAGTCACAGCTCAACTCCAAGCATAACCTCCAGACTTACTTTCTTATTCCCAAACCCTCGAATTTCTATATAATTTGCTGTTTTAAAGTCTTTGACTAACTAATCAAAACTCTCTTTGTTTTTAGAAATCAAATGAGTTTGAAATGACAAGTTAACAAAATCATAAGAATCCGATTTTTTCTAATAATCTATAAAAGCATTCGAAACACGTCTCTTTTGTTAAAGTTGCTCGACTCAAAAATCATCTTCAAAACCATAACTAACACTCTTTCAAATTCTTTGAAAAATTTCGATAGCACCTCCCCTAAAAATTGGAGTTTACCACCCGTCACGGGTTCCCTCAAACCAATCTCAATACAACATCAGCATTTCAATTTAATGGTTTTCAAATTCGTCTTTCAAAACCAATATTTATAAATCTCAATCTAAATCCAAGGTCACCATGACCAAATATCATAGTACTCGTCTCTCAAACACGACGACTTGCACTCACTCATCATCTAAATCCAATTACGCATCAACGATAATTTCCTCATCCATTTCAGAACCACCAAAGTTCATAGCCACAATTTATCCCAATTATCTAGAATCATTATCTGCATAAGTTCACTAACCTTTTAATTACTCAAAGCATAAAGCATTTCTAATCATACCCTACTTTTCCTTATTATTACCATACTATGCTAATGCTTCAGCAAGCTTCCGCTGTGCCACTCTGATTTCTCGTCTAGTACTAGTCCTATCACTTATTTCTTCAAGTACTAAACCACAACTTAGCATGACTGACATTCACTAGATTTCTATCTATGATAGCCAAAACCAAATACCAATTTAATCATACTTTTAACACGTTGTTACCGATCTTTCACTTACCCCTTTTTAAACCGTCAAATCTAATGGTATCCCTTGTCGTCGTAGTGAACACACGACCTTGTTGTTGCTCTTGGCAGTATTCTGGTTGGCCTTCTCAGGACAGTTCCAGGACATGTGTCCAGCTCATCCACAACTATAACAAAGTCCCAATCCAGCTCAACACAGAGTTCCCGGACGGTAGCTTCCACATCGCCAACAAGTCATTTCATTTTGAGGTTGCTTTCCATACCTCCTCCCTTGGTAATTGTTGTTGTTGTTCCTTCGGGGATTGTCTCGAAAAAATCTCTCGTATAGGGATTTGGTCTCATCTTCACTCGCCCCTCAAACGATGAGCAACTAAAGGTTGAATCTGCTCTATTCTCTTCTCTCGCAGTTCTCTGCCACTGGGTTTCGAACAATAACTCCGTACAGTTTTCAACACTTCCGATCCCTTAAATATAATCCAACTCGCTTCTGCTGTGTCACTCTTATTCTTAACCTTCAAGAGCCTAGCTACTCCTCTAAGTTAACTAAATATCACTCTGTCTCAGCAACTAATGGTTCTCGACTAATCGTCGACTTGGACTTTACGATTATCAACACTTGTCATGCATTACGAGCGAATATTACATATTAATGATATGCAGGGAAGTTAGAAATTCCACTACTAGTTTACAATTACCTCGGGTATGAGAATCGAATTCGGTTGCATCCCGGCCTCCTCTGTAGGGACAATTCCAAGACATATGCCCTGATCTCCCACACTTGTAGCATACGCTTAGTCCGGCCCTGCACGGTCTGTTTGGATGATACTTCTTGCATCTTGGGCACCTCAAATCTTCTGGTTGAGTACTAGTCTGCCCTTCTGAATTTGGCCCCTAACGGTTGTCATTTCTTCAGTCGTTGTTCCGGCATTGAGAACGTGGAATAGCAAAATGACCTTGAAACTTTGGCTCCTAGGTGCAATCTTCGTATTCTTTCCCTCTTTCCTCGTGCAAGATTCCCGTCGGTCACTCCTTGCCACCATAGTTCTTCTCGAGCTTTCTCCCGTTGCTTGACCCGTGCTAAATATCTCCGGATAACTCACTATTCCCACGGGTACCTCTGCACTCGGGACATTATTTCCGTATTTATTTCCATCACCACTGTCGTTGCCCACTCTAACTTGTTGTTCCATCATACCCCTCGCTTGGCTAGTCACAGTAGGCACAGTGCCAATGGCAGCAACAGCACTCGCCATTGCGGTCACGAAATCGGCCAAGGTATCTACCGGTATGGTTACATTGTTAACTCTCTGTCTTCGACCCTGATTACTCCTACGACCGCGTCCACGAGGCGCCATTTAGTTCCTGTTCACACTAAATAAGTGATATCAAGGTGATCAGACTCAATATCTCAAGTCAAGTGCTTCAAATTACCAAAGGTACATTCATGGACTTCATGCTAGACGTATCGGTTAGATACCCTAACTAGCACAGGCACAGACCCAGAGTATGTAATTAAGCATAAGCAGTTCCATCCCTCAGGCTCACAAGGACGAACTGCTCTGATACCATAATGTAACATCCTAATATTCAAATTCTTATGCTCGAGTCATAAGTAAATGATATTACGGTGGTATGACTCTCATGTGGATTTTTAATACATAATTTATAAGTATAATTGAAAGGAGTATTAATCGAGAAGCCTGGAAAGAGTAAAAATAAAATCGCGAAGTCATATCGCTCATGCATCGACAACTAAAAGATAAGGCGTGATGTCAAAAGCGATATACAGATAAAGGCATAAAGGAGAATAAGAGAAAGATAGCATATAGATATATATAACATGAGTAGATAGCTACTAGTCGCGACCCGCGAAGTTTAGGTCGGCTAGGGTACAGTATAACAGTAGTTCACAATAGTATCTCCTAATCTCTCCCAAAGAAACATAAGAGCCTCTATAGGCAAGTTCGAAAGAGTTCAGTACATAATATAAGCTTTTAAAAATAAAGGTGGAGAGATTCTAATCAAAATATAAAGTGGATAATATAAAGATCTTCGCCATCTCTCAGATGAACTACAACTCACTTCTGAGCACCTGGACCTGTATCTTAAAAATAAGAGATATATACGGAATGAGAACCCCCGACCCATGGGTTCCCAGTACGGTAAAAGTGCCAAATAAATACAAGTACTGCAATAAAAATTCACTAAGCATCCTAAACTTATTTTCACCAAATATCCATCCTAGGTTCTCGCTAATCCATGAATAGGCAACTGTCATAAGGGAATGCTAAATCTAATTCATATTTCTCATGCTTCCCGACTTTCTAACTCTCCAACAAACCAGGATCAGAATTATAAACAAAACCATTCACAGCTATTCTGTCTTAGCAATATCATATCATTACTTCATACCCTCACCTGGAGCAAGTGAAATCACTTCACTGCGTCTATCCAGGGAGCTCAAATTATCTCATTCAATAATCATCATCACTATTCAATCACATCACAAATTCATCTCATCAAGAGCAGCCCTCAGCGTCCACTGACACCAGCATGAGGGAGCTCTCAGTTGTACAAACACAAGCAATATAGACAAGTAAAACACAATTAAAGTACAAGTAAAACAAGTAGCACATAATCAGGTAAGATAGCATATATGATATAACAATCCAAAATAAGTAGGCAAACCCAAAAAATTCAAACATATACAAATGATGTATGCCTGTCATATGGCTGATGAGTCTCATCTATCGGTTATAAAGCCAACCCGACAAGTCCTAGTAGCTAACCATTGGACTGTCCCTCTGTCGTGCATCCCCAACTTGAGTAATTCTCAATCATAAAAATGATCATAATCATAATCATAATCATACAACACCCACACTGGTGTTTATCCACACAACACCTACACTGGTGTTTATACACGGAGGTGAGCTCTTCCGGAACTTTCACAGTGTCCGGCCACACTTACGACACAAGGTCAGCAGAGTATCGAGTCTCAACCTGGAGCACGTGGTGGCTAGTCACTACTTTCATCCAGGAAAACTCGTATCTCAGATAATCATTTCACATTTATTCATAACATTCCATAATCATTCATCATGACCATATCGTCATTTATACATCACATGATTGCACATTTTATACATCACTCAGCATAACCCGGGACAAGTGGGGTGAAACCACAACCCTTGCATCCACCCGGGGAGCCTCTATACCAACCAACCTGGAGCAAGTGGGGCGCAACCACAACCCTTGCATCTACCCAGGAGGTACATTCTCATATACCCAGGAGGAACCAAGGAGGGGATCCTAACCTCCCACCATCTCGCTGGGGGTGATTTTACAAAACCAAGAGGAACAAGGAAGGGGATCCTCACCTTCCTTCATCTCTCTGGTGTCGCACTTTCGAGAAAGAGAGCTCAAGATAAAGCAATCATTCAAAGCCATATTTTTATTTCCAGCCATAAATCAATATTTAACATAGCCATCCGGCTCATGACATAACCCATAACTAGCCAATAATCATTATCAAATACAGCCATTTGGCTCACGGCATACGCCGCACTCCCATCATCTCCCTCAGCAACTCATACAGTTATCATTAATCATAACTCATCATTAATTTTCCCCTTACTTCGTCCACAAGTTACCACATTTCCTAGCCTCTTTCCATCGCTAGGCATACTATAAGTATTTAGGACATAAAGGGTGAGAATGGAGATTTAGAAGTCTGAAATTCGGCTTTGAAAACTCAAAATCAGTTTTGAGGTGAAAACGGGGTCACGCTTGCGTCACCCATGCGCACGCGTGGAAAGCAGGAAAGTTATAGTGACGCGTGCGAGTCATCCAAGCGCACACGTGGATGGGAGAAAAGTAAAGTGACGCCTGCGCGTCAGCCACGCGTACGCGTGGGTGCGTTTTGTGCTCCTCGCACTAAACCAGCACAACACCTGCACAACTCTCGGAAACTTTGGCTGGGCACTTGAATCAGTACATCGATGCGTATGCGTCGGCCAGGCGCATGCGTGGGGGAGTGAAAATTTGAAAGTGACGCGTGCGCGTTGGCCACGCGTACGCGTGGGAGTACGATCTGCCAAAAATGTTACTAAGTTGAAAAGCTGCAGAATTACATTTTTGAACTCCAAACTTCCAACCCACATAACCTCTTCTACAAAATTCTTTTTTTCAACTATTTCTGAACCGTTGAAAAGATCTTGAATAAACTTTCATAAAAATCCACTTTTGAAGAATTCCAAACTCCAAAGGCCGAGTTACGGACCACCGAAGTTGGTTAAAAATCAGTTTTTACCCAAAAATAGAAATCACCAATTTTTTCAATATTCACAAGCCAAGTTCATTTCCACTCATCCAAATAACCACATCCCAACCACATTTACATAATTACACTCAACCAAACTAAACCTACCTCATCTACACAATTTCACCCAATTATTCAATAACTAAACCAATTATTCACACATTCGATATCTAAAATCCATCCAATCTCTTATATCATCACACATTACACATATCAACTTACCTTCCTTACCTCTTTCCGGCCTCCGGCCCAAAATTCACGGCCTCCGGCCCAAAATTCACGGACTCCGGCCCAAATTCACAATTTAAATGCATATTCCACAAACTAATACTCATTATCTAATTCATCAAATTCTTAACACACCAAACATACAAAATCACACAATTCTCAACCCAATCATCAATTTTGCATTACATATCAACTATGCATATTAGTAGCAACCATTCACACAATCCAAACTTAATCCTAGGGGCATCTAGCCAAGGAATTCTCATCACACCATACGGTACTTAAATGAAACTTAAATCGTACCTCTTGTAGCCAAACTAATTGAGCCTATTCTTTGGAAGTCTCCACCAACCTTAGCTCCAAGCTTCACTAAAGCTCCTCAAGCAACACCAACCTCCCAATTGTGTACCAAAATCACCCAATACTCTAACATAACCAATTTCACATATATACATTAACCTAGGGTTCATAAAATTGATATATCACAAGGGTTTGAGTACTTCTTACCTCATTCCATATGAAATAGAGATAGAGCCCACTTAGAATCTATGTTAGAGTATCCCTAAACAACCAAAATCACAAGATTTTAACACTAACTACCCTAAAAATGCATAACAGTTAAGAATCTCGAAAACTGGACAGAGATGAATGATATACTCACCCCAAAACTTAGATAGAATTGTAAAGGATGAGAAGAGCGACACGTGACCACAAACGGCTTGTCAATCGGAGTTCCGTAGCAAAAGTTATGGACATTTGAAGGTGGAGATAGGATTAGGTTTTCTCCTCTCTTCTCTCTTCTCTCTTCTCTAAAGCTGCGCCCCTACACTCTTCTTTTAGGGTAAATGAGCTGAAATACTCATAACTTATGTTTATATATGTTGGGTCTTGGGTCCACTTGGGCTCGGTTCACTTGGTTTAGTCTGTTGGCCCAATTTTGGGCCAAAACCTTTAAGATTAGAGTTTCAAATCGCATTTTAAATATTTCTAGCTTTCCTAATTATAAATCCTAATTTCTTAACCTTATTTACTTATAGTCAATTTTCTCAACTACAGTACCAGACAGATCTTAGCCGGCACTGCCGATCAAAATTTCAGTGCGCGTTTTTACACAGAAAACTATGTTTTCCGACTCAGAAAAATCTACTAAGTCCAAATATCATATTTAAATTATCAAATTTTGATTGCTAAATTTTCTAACCATATTTGCTCCTATTTAATTTATTATTTAATTAATTACAGTTTGATCGAGTTTTACAACATACGCGTCTTGGTCACTTGAGTGAGAAAGGACTTAATGTCTTAGCTAAAAGCACTCACTTCTAGTGAAAAGTACAACTTTAAATACTTGTACTCATTATTTTTGTTGAAAAGCATTCTAGAGTATCACTTCATAGTTCTGAACCTCATAGGAGATCACATCTTTTAGATTTAGTTCATACTGATGTATGCATTGTGGATGCAAAAACACTAGGAGGTGCATCATATTTTGTTATTTCTACTTTTGATTATTCTCAAAAAATGTGGACTTTTATTTTGAAATCTAAAGACCAGGTGTTCGGTGTCTTCAAGCACTTTCATGCAAGTGTTGAAAGAGAAAAATGAATAAAATGTGTTCGAGCAGATAATGGTGATGAATATAGGGGTCTGTTTGAAGAGTATTACGAAGGAAATGAGATCAAGCTTGAGAAGACAATTCCTAAGACTAATCGACATAATAAAATTGAAGAGAATATGAGTCGCACTATCAATAATAGAGTCAGGTGTATGCTCTCTCATGCAAAATTGTCTAAATCCTTTTGGAGTGAAGTAATAAGGATTGCAGTAGATCTTATCAACCTTTCTCCTTTAGTTTCACTAAATAGTGATGTTCCAAAGAAAGTTTAGAGAGAAAAAGATATCTCCTATAGTCACTTGCGAGTGTTCGACTGTAAGGCTTTTGTTCACATTTCAAGAGATGAGAGGTCCAAACTTGATGGGAAGTCAAAGTAGTGTATCTTCATGGGTTATGGTCACGAAGACTTTAGTTACAGATTATGTGATCCGATGAGTAAGAAAATAATTAGAAGCCGAGATGTGATTTCTCTTGAAGACCAAACTATTGAAGACCTTGAGAAGACAGATAAGCCAACAACTATTATATATTCTACTGATAATGAACCTAGTCCTTTTATTAGACCTCCTTTTGATGCATAGAGGAGATGTACAAGTTGATAATGATGGTGATGATTTACATGATGAACCTACACCTCAACCTAAGGTGCCAGATATAATACCCTACCATATCAGAGTCTTATGCTTAAGTCACAAAACAGAGGTGGTGGGGTATTACAACCTCTAAAAAATAAAATTATATATATAATATAGTTGAAAGGAAGTTTTATCTAGGAGCCTTTGAAGAAGTTAAAACAAAAGCATTAAACCAAAAAAAAGCAACACTCACATAAACGTTTACTTGCGTACGAAGAAAGTTTTGGTACACAAACATATATATATATATATATATATATATATATATATATATATATATATATATATATATATATATATATATAAGGAGAGTAGAGGGTCAAGGTACAAAATAAACAAGCTCTTAACTCAGCCTATGAAACTAAGGCTGGCCAAAGAATATTTACATGCACGCATATAAAGATCCATAGCCTAAATACATAACAAAAATCTTAGTTCTCCATAAACCTCTATGAGGTACAAAAGAAAAATACATAAAAGGAGAAGTCTAAGCATATATATATATATATATATAACAAAACATAAAAGCCCAAACTCCCATCTTCGCTACAATTGAACTCCGGACGCCTAGTGAGGAGCATCTCAACCAGCATCTGAAAAACAACAATATCGTATGGGATGAGAACCGGGGGTTCTCAGTATGGTTAAGGTGCCCACATATATAATATATAAGGTCCTAGAAAAGCCAGAGGCAATCCTAGAACTCCGACGCTCTTAATTATAAAACTTAAAGGTTTAAAGACGAAAGCCATAAACAGGGTGGTCCTCTAAGGATTTCCTAAACTTAACCAAAATCCATACTAAAACCCTCAAATCCTCCACCTTTCCTCCAATCTTCCCACTCTAGTAAAACTACACAGACAAACAAGCAGACAAAGACAAACATAGGTAGAATACAAGTAATGCAGATAGCAAGTATAACAATTAAGCATAATAATCACATAGACAAACCCAATTAAAGCACAAGCAAGCAATTCAAACATATGCATATGATGTATGTCTATCCTACTGGCTGTGAGCTCACGTGTCGGTTAAATCGCCAGAACCTGACACATCCAGTAGCTAACCCGGACATGGTCTCTAGGTTGCGCATCCCCAGGAGAAACTTTAACGAAGGAGAGTGCCTTTCCACATTCTCCTGGAGGTATCACGAAGGAGAGTGCCTTTCCATATTGAAGGAGTGTGTCTTTCCTCCTTGCAACCAAAGAAGAATGTGGGGGAAACAATACCAAGGAGAGTGCCTTTCCACCTTTCCCACATTTACATCATGACAAGAGAGGGAATCCTCCATCCTCAACTTGCCACCCTATGAAGTTTTCAGTTAACTAGCAAGCGGGATCACACCCAGACCTTGCCATCTCGACCATTCCAGCCATACTCACTCAGTGCCAATCTAACATTCACATCTCAATTTAATCACATTACAATTTCAAATCTTATTATTCTCAATCCTGTCATCAACCATACTTCATCATCAATCCTGCACTTTCTCAACCACAATTTATTATTTCAAATATTTTTTTATTTCCAAGTTAATATCCCTTCATGGTTCAACCCCCTTTACTATCATTACAACTAAGGTTTAGGGTCTTAGAGAGTAGAAATAGAGGTTTACAGGCTCAAAACATGTTTAAAAACTCAAAAATCCAGTTGCTAAAAATTAGGGCCCTGCGTACACAAACCATGTCATGTGTATACAGAAGTGTGCCCTTCCTAACTCGTGTACGTGAAGCCCCTTGGCCTGAAAGGTTTACTCGTGTTGCGTGCATGTGCTCGTGTACGCGGCATATGAATTTTTGCCATCTCGCGTACGTGTCATACCTCCTACGTACGCGACCATGTCTGGCCAAACCAAACGGCCGCGTCACAGGTACACTCGCGTACGCGAGTCCTGCAGTATAGCAAAAGGTCTAAGTGCTGCAGAATTTTACTTTTACACACCAAACTTTCGACGCGCATAACTTTTTCGTTTTAAATTATTTTTCCTCCATTATTTGAACGGCGTAAACTTCACGGACCCAATTTTGATATGAAATAAGTTTGTAAAATATTGAGAGTCCGAAAGCCGTGTTATGGCTCACTGAAGTTCGGCCAAAAATTAATTTTTCAGAAAAGATCCTCAAACCTCTATTTTACCAAAATCATAACTTTTTCCAAACTTACCACACAACATCAAAACCCACCAAACCATACTTCATCACTCCACATTCATAATATGACACCCTTATATACAAATTCGTCAAGCTCAACTTTAATCATCAACAAAACCTCATATTCAAGGATTTCATAATTAACACCACCTTATATTCAAACATTAATATATTACCATCATTCATTCAATTCATCATCTCGTCAACTATCCACCACATTCACATCATTATCCAATACCCAATTATTCACAACCAAACCCAACATACATTGTATTAACCAAAATCACTAAACATGCATCAAACATATAGTTCAACTTATCCTATGTCGTCTAGCCTAAGTTTTCACAAGACACTATATATTACATACAAGAAACTAAAACAATATCTTAACTGATTTCTCTCCTAATCCAAAAACATCCAAATTGATAAGGTCACAAGCCTCCAACACCAAAACCTCAGCACCCAAGGCTCAAACAAGCTTCCAATTTCACAAGTTTGACCTCTAATTTGATTTTACACTAACAATATTCAATCTAATCCACATATATCACTATAATTAATCTCTAAACTCAAAATCTCAAAAATACACAAGAGGGTTAGGGTTTTTACATTCTCCAAATATCATAGGATTACAATCCAATAATCTCCTCAAGTTAGATTGATCCTAAACACATCAAAATATCAAAATCTCAAAACCCCAAATACTAAATTTTTGAATTTATGGAAGGAAGGTCTGGGAGGGAAATCGAGGTTTTCTCACCAGTTTATTGGGTGAGTTTTGTAGAGCTCTTCGTAGTGATCGCGTGGCTGCAAACGGTGTGACAATCGGAGTTTTGTAGCTCGAGTTATGGTCACCGAAAGAGAGGAGTGCATAGTGTTTTGTGCCTCCCTTCCTCTCTTCTCATTTCCAGTGTGAAATGCTAATGGAGGGAGAGAGAGTGTGCTGAATCATTAAGTGTGGGTGGAGTGGGTTGGGCCTTGGGCCCAATACAGGCCCGGTTTGGTGATTCGGCCCGTTCGGTCCAATCTTAGGCCAAATTCTTTAAAGTTAGTGTCAAAATTCTTATTTTAATTAGCTCTATCTCATTAAACTATAAAACTCATATTTCTAATTTTTTTATTAATAATTATTTTATTGGTTAATTATTTATTAATTTCGCGGGTTTTACACCAGATGCAGAAATTCCACCAGATGTTGAAGTGTCAGTTGAACCACCAGTTGAGCATGAATTGAGAATATCTATTAGAGAGTATCATCCTTTTGAATGATACTATCCTCATGAGTATGTGATGAACACTGAAACTAAAGAGCCAGAGAGCTACTAGGAAGCTATGTCTGATGAGCATAAAGAATATTGGTTAAAGGTCATGCAAGAAGAAATAAAATTCTTGCATGAGAATCATACATTTGAATTGATGATGCTTCCAAAGGGTAAGAGAGTATTCAAGAATAAATGGGTATTCAAATTGAAAGTGGATGAAAATATCTCACGGCCAAGGTACAAATTTCGGTTAGTTGTGAAAGGCTTTGAGTAGAAGAAATGTATTTATTTTGAAGAAATTTTCTCTCCAGTTGTGAAGATGTCCTCTATTCAAGTTATGCTTCGATTAGTAGCTAACTTGAATTTATAGGTTGAGAAAATTAATGTAAAGACTGTATTTTTTATGGTGACATAGATACAGAAATTTACATGGAGCAATCAGAGGGTTTTGAGATTAAAGAAAAGGAGAATCTTATATGGAAGTTGAAGAAGAACTTATATGGGTTGAAGATAGCACCAAGCAAAGGTACACGAAATTTGATTCATTCATGGAAGTTCATATGTATAGTAGGACTTATTTGATCATTGCGTGTATGTCAAGAAATTCTCTGATGGTTACTTTATAATTCTCTTGCTTTATGTTGATGACATGTTGATTGTTGGTCATGACACTAAGAAGATTGAAAGTTTTAAGAAATATTTGAATAAATTCTTTGCTATGAAGAATTTGGATCCTGCCAAGAAAATCCTTGGCTGAGTATCACTCGTGATAGGAAGAATGGAAAACTGTGGTTATCGCAACAAAAGTATATTGAGAAGGTTTTAGAGAGGTTTAGGATAAATAATTTCAAACCTGTTAGTACTTCACTTGCCAATCATTTCAAGTTGAGTTCGCAGCAATGTTCTACAAGTGAACAAGAAAAAGAAGAAATGAAGAAGATTCCATATACATCCACGATTGGCAGTTTGATGTATACTATGATTTGCACCAGGCTGGATATTACTCATATTATTGGAGTTGTTAGTTGGTTCTCTCTAATCTTGGTAAAGAACACTGATAAGCAATGAAGTGGGTTCTCAGATACCTTAATGGTACTTTCAGAGTTTGTTTATGCTTTAGGAATGACCAATCTGTGTTGGATGGTTACACAGATACAGATATGGATGGAGATCTTGATTCAAGAAAGTCTGCTTCTAGTTACATGATGAATTTTGCAGGGAGAGCTATGTCGTGGCAATCCTAACTTCAGAAATGTGTTGCTTTATCTATTATAGAGGCAGAATACATTGATATTGTTAAATCTTCTAAGGAACTCTTCTGGGTGAAAAAATTTCTACAAGAGTTAGGCTGATCAAGAGAAGTTTGTGTTATTTTGTGACAACCAAAGTGCTATCCATCTCAACAAGGATCTGATGTTTCATTCTGGATCGAAGCAGATAGAGGTGAGGTATCATTGGATACATTAAGCTCTTGAAGTGAAGTCATATGCACTTGAGAAGATCCATACTGATGATAATGGTTCCAAGGTTCTAAAAATCGGACCAGTTATCGAATCGTTTTAGTTACTGGTTCACTAGTTCATTGGTCCAACCGGTTCAACCGTGGTTTAATCATACCGGAATAACTATTTTATAATAAAATAATAAATAAAATATAAATAAATACACTAAATATAATTATAGTCTAATATCAACCTTAAAATGTCATCTAAATTTAAAATACTACATAAACCAAAGTCTTATAATCTTATCAAAGTACAAACTCAAAAGATAAATAACGAAAAAAAATTGACATAAAATATACTAATAACCTTTGATCTCATCAATTGACTTAATTCAATTCATTTTTTTTCATTGAATTAAAAATAAAGTTGACCAATTTATTCCTTTCTTAACAAAAGACCGATCATGAAAATGAACAAATAAAAGTTAAAGACACAAGTAACTTAACAAACTTAAATTCTAACTTATAACAAAATTTTCAGCAAAAATTTAACAAAGTTTCAGCACATTTTTAACAAAAAATAACAAAATTTTTCAGATATTAACAAGGATTATCAAGACTTCAGCATAATATTTTTTAGCACAGCACTGAACAAAATAACAATTTAATCTGAGTAGCACTAACATGAATGATGCCAATCTGTTACGCACGGTGCTAGTTGCAGCATTTACCAAGCATTCTGCCTTCTATTTTATTAAAAAGTCCAAATCGTTATGATGTTAAGCATATTAGAAAAAGAAACCCAACATTCAGGAGCCAGTAATAAAATCATGAAATTTGAACAAGACACATATTCAGACCAAAACTATAATAAGCAAAATCAATGCTACTTAATATTACTAAATATTCATACCAAAACCACAATCAGAAAAATAATGTCTAATCTTATTATTTATAACCACGTTAAAAAAGAATGGACGCTCACAAATTTAATATAATTTTGAAGTAGAACAAGAGTGAGAGTAGATAAAATCAGTGGCATCATGATGGCAAGGCAAGATAGAGGTAGTAGCTCTGGTGGCCCTCTTCGAGCTCAAACACAGCAGAAGCAGCAATGGCTTCACCCTTCACGTCGCCTCCTCCCGCGACCTCCACCCCTTCTTTCCCCTTTGCAGCGTGTTCTCTCTCCATCTATCTCGCCGCTTAACGATGACGACGAAAGGCGGCATGAGCGCAACGAAGTAGACAAGACCAGGACTGAGACCGAGCTCGAGGAATAAGCTGTGATTGTTTGAGCAAAGGAGGGTGGAGCATGGCAGAACTAGAGTAAAAGAGAGATGGAGCACGGTGGAACAGAGCCGACGCAGTACAATAGTGGCTGCGTGACGGAAGAACAACGCAAGATGAGTTGCAGTGGGAACGACCGCCTTGAGCATATAAGACACGAGCGATGGTAGAGATGTGCTGCGACAACGATAAAGTAGTCGGGATGACGGTTGGACCAGATTCGACGACAGCGGTAGGACGGAGGGAGTGACACAGCTTGAAGAAGAGATCAGTGATGGAGGCTAGGGTTTTCTTTGAGAAAGGGAAGCAAATGCGTGAGAGACAGAGAGGGTGTGACTAGTTCTTTTTTATTTCTAATTTGAAGCCGAAAACGGTGACGTTTAAGGATGAAAAGCAAAAATTGACCAGGTTCTGATTTGGTCTGACCGGTCAGTTCAATAGTTTTGAAACGATTTTCAGATCGGCAGTTTTATTTATCAAACAGAATCAGAATTGTTGGTGATTTCCGGTCAGGCCGATTCAATCAGCCGGTCTAATCCAATTTTCAAAACCATAAATGATTTATAATATATGATGACTAAGAGTTTACTTGCAATGAAATTTGATTCTTGCGAAGAGTGGATTTGGTAGAGCAACCCATCTTCATTTGAGGCAATGAAAAAGAGATTTGTGTTGGTAGGTCCCCAAACTCAAATGGACCCACAATTCTCAAAAAAAAAAAGAAAGAGAAAAGTGGCTAAAAGCCACTGTAAAGCAAAAAGAAAAAGAAGAGAGAGAATGTGTCTTCCTTCAACAAAAGAAAAGAAAAGCAATATAAAGAGTAGGAGAGGAGAAGAGATCGACCAAGAGAAGAAGAAAAAGGAAAAAATGGCAGTACCAAATTAGTAAACTTGCTCTATTTCTTATGAAATTTTTAGTATGTTGTTCATGGTGTAGAAATAAACATTAAGATATAACTTATTAGTTGTATGATTTTTTCTTTTGTCTGATTTGAGATACCTATTTTGTGGAGGATTTATATTGATTCTATCAATTTTGATAATGTATTTGTTGATTGTTGAGATATCCTAGTGCTACTAGAAAAACTGATTATGTACTCATTATTTTAATAGTGAAAGATTTTACTAGAATAGATCCTATGAGTTTTTTATTCTTTTTTTAAAGTTTTTCCATGATAAAAATTTTAATGTTTAATTATTTAATTTCTGTCATTATATTTACTACTTAGAATATCTCTAGAACTACCTATTTAATTGCAAAGGTTATAAAAAAATTATTTTGATTCTTTTATTGTAAGACAGATTCTTGTTTTAACCTCAGCTTTTTCCAATACTATTTACACTAGAGAATTCTATTGGAGTATATATACTCAAAGTAGTATATATGCTAACTGAAAACAGAATTCTTAACTAACTAGCTATTACTCTAACTAACTTTGACTCTTTGATCTTTCTTTAACAGCTTGGGATGGAACCTCAACTATTCTGATATTGATATTATAATGATTGAAATATAACGATATTCAAGCATTGCATTGTGTTGGCCTTATTATATTAAATGTATAATATGATGGCTAAATAGCAATGACATATATACATAACATAAATAGAGCTATGATGAGGGAGTTGAAGGTTGAAAAGAGATTGGCATGAAAGCTCCATGAAAGCCGTAAGGAACTCTGCATGGCAATGTAATCTTGGCAACTGCCTCACCACTTAACTTCTTTCCATCAATTATATGAACCTGCATTCATGCATGCAATTATTATTATTAATAATCTACATATATACATGGCATGGAACATAGTTAAGAAGAAGTAATTCCTACTTGTGATAAGTTAGTGTCTTCATTGTGAACAAAAGCAATGATCCAACCATCATCTTCTTCTTTTTCCATTTTGATGCCCCCTTTTTCTTTAGGGACAAAGGCGAGTCCAGTGCAGAACATATTGCTGCTTTCAAATGCATGATATTCCGTTCTTATAACATTTTCCTAATTTTATTTACACATTATTCAATTTTGTAATAATTTATAAAATTAAACAATACTCAATGCATATATAATTATTAATTGTACCTCAGATGATAGTTGTTCTTCAAAGTATAACTTAGCTAGACCTCCATATTTTGGCATATCTAACAACTCAAACACACAAACTCAGCATTATTAAACACAAAATCTAAACTTTAGTAATTTATAAATAAATAAATAGATACCTGCAGCAAAGCTTGCATTAGGATCCACCACTTGGGTGTATGCGTATTTATTCTTAACTCCAATAAAACTTTCATGGAGCACAGGAAAATCCATGAACTGATTTGGTCCATTAGTGAGATATTTCTCATTAACCTCCCCAGTTTTCATGTTTAATCGCCATTCATAACAACGAGAGAAAAACTTAGAATCATTATTCAGTCCTGCATCTGGCCCTGGAATTATTGAATCTAATGCTCTGCAACCCCACACCACCACCTATAGTACAAAATTAGTATCTAAAATTTTACTTATTTTGACATTTATAAAAAGTTTGATTCTTGTATTAGGAAAAATTTGATTATTTTTAAGTAAAAAATAGCTTTATTATTTTGATAGTAAATTATTTTATTAAAAAATTGTCTAAAATAACTCACATAAATATAAAAAAATAGGTAATAATAGATGTAATGACTAATTTTAAATATTGATAAAATATTTTAGTATTTATATGTATTTTTATTTTATATATTAAAATTGATACATATTTTTTTGAAATTTTTTATTTAAATTAAATAATTATATAATTTACTGATATATATAAACTACAGAATAATTACTTAAATAAATAACGCCAACACGAATATGGGCGTATCCCGGGTACTGAGATCCTGAACTATAACGTCCGGAGAATCTGACATATCCAGAGTGCACCCTAAATATATTGTAGGTCGAGAAACCGATATTGAGCATCCGAGATGTGTTCAAAAACTTATTTGGATCACAAGCACCCGAGATACCGTCAAAATAGAAATTAGTGTCAGAGTACCCGAGATACGTAGAGATACAATTTTAGGTAAATTTTAAATTAGACCAAGTTCATAAATAATTTTAAATTGATATTTTTAAATATAAATTAATTAAATTCATAAATAAAAATAAAATAAATACTATTTAAATAGTAATAAATTATACTAATTTTAAAAATATTAAAATTAGTAGACAATTAAAATTTGAATCGGTTCAGTATTAATCCAATTCTACTCTAAACTGTTGGATTTGGATTCCCTAAATTTTGAATTTTACTTTAGAAGGAAAAGTGTGATCTCTCACCATTTATTTCATAGGTGGGACCAAGAGAAGATATTAGAGAGAAATCATTCAAGGATGAGAGATCACACTTTACTCTCTAAAGTGAAATTCAAACTTTAGAGATTCCAAATCCTTTATTTGATCTGACTGACATTTCCAACGTAAATTAGAAGTGTACACATTGAAAATAGTAGATGATTGAAATTAGAAGTGGTTATTAAAAATGGTTATTAATTTTATTTTAATTTTAGGTGCCATCGATTTGGAGTTGAATTGGATTAACACAAAACTGATTCAAATTTTAATTGTCTACTAATTTTAATATTTTTAAAATTAGTATAATTTGTTACGATTTAAATAGTATTTATTTAATTTTTATTTATCAATTTAATTAATTTTCATTCAAAAATATCAATTTAAAATTATTTTTGAATTTTGTCTATTTTAAAATTTATCTGAAATTGTATCCGCACGTATCTTGAGTACTGTAATCCTAATTTCTAATTCCTGTTTTGACTGGATTTCAAGTGTTGTGACCAAAATCAGTTTTTGAACGCATTTCGGATGCTTAGTACGCGTTTTTCGACCTACAACGTATCCTGAATATCAAATTCTCCATGCGTCGTCATAGTCCGAGGTCTTAAGAGATACGCCTATACTCGCGTTGGGCTCACAATATCCAAGATGTAGTATGTTATTTATTTAAGTAATTATTCTCCATTTTATGTATATTGCTAAATTATATAATTATTTAATTTAAATAAAAAATCATATTTTTCTGTTATTAGATAAAAGCAAAATTTATCTCAATTAAAAAATTAAAATTAAAATGCTAAACTTTATTTAACAAAATTAAAATTATGTATCCATTCCAGATACAAAATAAAATAACGAGTAATTACTTAAACTATTTCGTGAAGTTTTTAAAATTGGATATTCTAGTCTTTAATTTTGGGTTTTAACATACATAAAATAATCTCCAATATTTATTTTTATTAGATAATACAGTCTCTTTCTGTTAGTTACTAATGGCAATTGTTGACGTGAAATTTTGATTCGCATGTGTGGCCATTAAGTGTCCGCGAGTATGATCTAATCTGAACAAATCAGTCCAAAAAATAAAGTAAAAAACAGTTCTCGAAAAATAAAAAATCTCAAAAGAATCCCTAAAAAATTTTAAAAAATTCAAAATAGTTGAATTATTTATATAAAATTATTTCTAAATTGAAAAATTTTAATTTCTAAAATTTTTTATTTATTTATCTCAAATTTGATTAGTCATATATAAAAAAACTTTACATTTTCAAATCTTAAATTATAAACTAATTTTAAAGTTTTTCAAAAAAAATAAATAATTAAATGAACTCATATTATTTTTTATCATATAAAATATTAATTTAATTTGTAAGTACCATATTTTATGATCATTCTTTAATGATGAAAAAGAGAATAAACTAGTGAATATTTTCTATTTATAAAATTTTTCACATAAATAATTGGAAATATTTTGTGCAAATGCTTATAAAAGTAACACTTTGAAACATGCATGCAAGTCATTTATGAAGTCAAATTTGTAAATTTTGGTCAATTATAGGATCAATGTGGATGATTTATAAAATTTCAATGCTATTTGAAACTCCTAATACTTTGCATATTTGAAAAAAAAAATGTCTTGACAAATTCAAATATTTTGTTTATATATTTTTTGAAAGTTTTGGAATTCAATTATTATAATGCTGTATAAAATAAATTTGCAGTTAAAGTTATTTTTGTGCTACTACAATTAATAATTATATCAAGAAAAAATAGTTTTTTCACTTATAAATATTTTTTTAAATTTATTTAGTTTCAATATCTTAGAAATTTAGGTATATAAAACGTAATCTTTATAATGCAATGACCTCTTAGATTTAGCTGTTATTATTATAATTTTTACATCACTTCAATGTAAGTACTAATGATAGGTTAATAATTAAATAATATTATATTTATAACATTTAAGTATTAATGAATAAAATTATTTTTTAGTTTATATTTTATTATTTTTTTATTCTTTATTTATTATATATACTTTGAATAATATTTTATTATTTTGATTAATAAAAATATTATAAAATATTGACTTTTGAAAAGATTAAAAATATTTGAAGGGTCCACTTTAAAATTTTTAAAATTTTTCATGAACTATTTTAAGATTTTTCAAAAATTTCAAAGATTGTTTTGTACTTTATCCTATAGATTAATTTGTCCAGCTTGCACACGTGGACACTTAGCAGTAGGGGTGGCAAAACAGGTTGAACCCGTCGGGCCGACCTGCTAAACCCGCTAAAAAAGATGGATCGAGTTAGGATTTGGAGCCCGCTCAATTAAAAAAATCCGTCAAACCCGCACCGCCAAATTGGCGGGTTTTGGCGGGGCGAGGTGGACCGGTCCGCCGAGCCGAAGATTTTTATTTTTTATTTTTTTATTAAATAAAAGAATGATTACTATTATAAAATTAATAATTATAAAATTTGACTATTTTTTATTTGTATTTGATTTTTAATTATTATTTTTTAGTTAATTTTAATGAATTTTATTTTTCATAAAAAAAAAGTCAAACAGGCTAGCCCATCGACCCGCCAATCCGCCGTAAAGCGGGACGGACTAGTATTTTGAACCCATTTTAGTTGGCGGGGCGGGCCGGCCCGTCCCGTTTATGAGACGAGCCTAGGCGGGGCGGGGCGGATTTGGGCGGGCCAGCCCGCTTTGCCACCCCTACTTAGCAGTCACTTGTGTCAATTAATGTTTCACATCAGTCATCATTATTAGTGACTTAGGAGGGAATCGATATTGTCTAATAAAACTAAATGTTAAGAACTGTTTTATATATTTTAAAATATGAAAGACTAAAGTATTCAATTTTAAAAATTTCAGGATTAATTTAAATAATTACTCATAAATAATTATATAAAATAATTTTCTTTCAAATATGACTGCTATGCAAATATATAATTAAAGTTACCTCGTGACCTTCCTCAAAAGAGTTAATAAAATGAAATGTACTATGAGGTGTGACCTCAAACCATTTGATTGAATCTGCATCACCATATATGGGCATAATCCCAATCCTCGCGTATTTCTCCTTCTCATATTCTATCAATCTACAACATATATATGAAGAATTCAAAAATTTAAAGCGCAAAATTATTTATTAGAAAGAGGTGCATGTGTAATATACTCACTGGCCTCTTCTAAGAAGTCTGTTTGGGTCAATTATGAGTGGATAATCCAATATCACAATGTATCTGCATATATATACACAAAAAAAGATAGATTATGATAAGAGGATAAGTGATAAGTGCATGTACATATGATAAGGCAGTTAGAAGTTGTTAACTAGAGTGGTTAGAAACAGTTAGTGAAGTCTAGCTTAGAGAACAAGTCACAACAACTTGTATACATACATTGACGTACATCACCATTCAACACAATGCTAGGTAATACAATCAGATCAACACTCTCTGAACTCTGAATTCACTGGTAGCAGTTTCAATTATTATTATTGTCATCGTCGTCGGCGGCGGCGGCGGCGGATAACATTTATAACGAATAATATTATTACCTTTGTGTGATACCTATCTCATGGCAAAGACAGCATCTGTCTAGTTTTATATCCACTTTATGAACCAATTCTTTTCCATCAGCTGAAAATAATGAACAAACAGCAGAAACCCCTTCAATCAACTAATTGATAAATAATTTGAAAAAAATGATGGATAAATGATACAATAATAGTATCATTATTTGTGTCATGATTAAATAATTTAGTGGTTTTTTTCTAATTGAGAATTCTGTTAAGTACATCATCTATGTTACAGTAAGAGAGAACCCATAGAAGACAATAATAACAGAATAAATAAAATTAAAGAAAAGGAAAACTCATCTCTATGAAAATGTGAGTGTAAATAATGCATGTAAAATAAAGCATACCAGAAACTATTCCAATTTCAAGAAAAGGTTTGGTTGCCTCTACTCCAAAGATAACCAGCTCTCCGGTATCTAGAACTTTCTGTATATTAACATGCATTTTGCAAAAACCAACAACAGGAAAAGAACAGGTAAAAGAAAAATTAAGTACAATATATGTGTCTATATACATATAGTGTATCAAGTTAGAGTAATAAACATTTATAACTAATGAAAGAAAAATATGCAAATTAGTATTTAATATTAAAAATAAGAGAAAAGGATAAATAAGTTTTTAACGTTTTAATTCGAAGATAAATTTGTCTCTTGAAATTGAAAAATATAAAATCATCTTTCACCTTATAAAATGCGTGACATTTAGATCCTTTCATACAATTGCCTAATCAAAACGTAACGAAGTGAGCTGATGTGTCGTCCATATATCCGTTACGGTGTCATTTTGAAATCTGCTTATCTGTCCTCAAATTTTTTTACAACGGACTACGTAAGCACTGTAACGGATATATGGACGACACATCAGCTCACTCCGTGACGTTTTGATTAGGCAATTACTATGCACAGAATGATCTTAATGTCGCGCATTTTGTAAGGTGAGGGATAATTTTATTTTTAATTTTAAGGAATAAATTTGTCTTCAAATTAAAAAGTTAAGAATTTATTTGTCTTTTTCTCTAAAAATAATTAACAGAATATATAATCATTCAAAAATCAAGTAAGGTTATATTTTAATTTTTTTATTCGTGTAAATTTCAATAATTTATATCATATTTCTTTTTAATTATTAACTATTGAATAATGTACATAATATATAATATATACCTTAGGGTGGCTGCCAAAAGGACGATTCCATACTCCATTGAAATCCCATTGATTCAAAGTATTTAATGTGAAAATATCAATCTCAAAAGGAAGGTGACTTTCAGTAACTGAATAGAACTTTCCTGAATGCTCAATCACATTGGTGTTGCTATAATATTTATAGTTTTCTCCAAATCTCAACTGCATGTGAATTAATACACACAACACACCAAAATGTTGATGACTCATGTCGGATGGGACTTCAGATGTTATTTGGCTTAAAATAGATTTGTCACACCTAGTTCTTATAGTCACAAAAGAAAATAGGATAAAGTATTATTTTTATCTTAACTATTTGGATCGAATTTTAATTTGGTCTCTAATATTTTAAATGTCTTAGTTCAATTCTAAAAATTTTCAAACATCTTATTTTAATTTTAAAAAAGTTTTAAATATGTTTAATGTTTTCTCACAATTAAATTTAACACAAATAATTCACATATTAAAGAGCCAATAGCATTCGATTTCAGTATGTAAATAAAATTAATCCACCAACGATCACTAATATAAAAGTTTTTCCTTTAATTTTGAAGCGCGTTGATAATTGATTGTTAGGATTCAAAATTTTGTACCAAAAAAAATTGAGGAGAAGAAGTGTTATAAGAATGTTTGGTTATATTTTTTACCATATAAAAGAAGATATGACTTAATTAATAACGTTATTAACGTCCATGTCATTTATTCCATTAACTATTAGTGTTAAATTTAATGGTAGTACTACATTAAACCTGTTTAAAACTTTTTCGAACAAAAATAAGACGTTTAAAACATTAGAGATCAAATTAGAATAATTTAACCCAAACATTAAAAACTAAAATAATACTTTACCCAAAAAAATATTTTCTTCAAAGTATATACTTAAATTAGTTCAATTCATAACTAATTTCAACTAAGATATTTTGGTCATTAATAATTTTTTTATTATGAAAATTCCTGAAATTATACCTATTTGACAAATTGGTTTCTATTATTTTTAATAAAATTTTTAGTATACTTATTAAATAAATAAGTCTTAACAAATTTTATTATAGGTAATTAAATTTTTAAATTTTTATAAGATAAATTAATCTTTCTTACAAAGAGATTAATTTGTCTTGAGAATCTCTAAAGTATTAAAAATTTGCTGAGAATCAAAATGTTTGAATTAAAATTTTTTGGAGACAAATTTGGGTGTTTATTTATTTATTTTTTTTAAAGTTTTGTTATTTTGTTGATTGATTGTCAATTAAAAAGAAACCTTTAATTTTCTAATAAAACTATAAGAAAAGTCTAGGAGGCCAGCAACTTTATTAAATTCTGGCCAGCATGTAACTAGCAAAGAAAAGTGAGTCATTGGATGAAATCTCACACCAATCTCACACCATTGAAATCATCATTGATGACTATTTGATGGCTACAAATCACAAAAATTGCTGTCCCCCTAGTACTCCTCAAAACTAAAATGTATAAATGAATAAAATGTTGACCTTGTTTAGCATGAGAGAAGATAGAACAGCAAGTGAATCTCCTTTGACAGCAGGAAGAAACAAAGGCTTAGTACTTTGTTTCTCAAGCCTATATGATGAAGTTTCAACATGTTTGTTGTTGTACACAAGAGTGTAATTCCCATCATTTTCATCAATTTGCTTTTTGAAATACAAAGCATGAAGCATTCCTTCTCCTTCCACCCAAGCACTATCTGAACTCCCCAAAATTGACTTTGTTGATTTCAACCCTCCAAACAGTGGGTTTGATCCTAAATTACATACATATACATGCATGAACACTAGAGAAATAAAGAAAATTTTTGGCATATATATCATAAACATAGATATATTACGAGGGGCACTTTGTAATATAAAACAATGGAATTTTTACATTTTCTGTTTATTATTATTTAGATGGAAGGACGCTGTATGTAGCTTTTAAAATGTTAAGGAGAAAACTAAATTTAAAAAAGAAAAGTTAGAGATGATTTTAAATTTTTATACAAACATTAGTGGTTCCGGTTTAAAATGATTTTTACCAAAAAAAAAAACTAAGAATAATTTAGCTCTCTAAGTATAAAATTATTACAACTTATTAAAATATTTTTTTATGATTTATTTTTTATTATAGTTTGCCAGAACAAAATATTAAGAACCAATGTTTTTAATAGGACAATTTATCTAAATAACACAATTGGAATGCATATTTATGCAAATACAACAATCTCAATCTCATTACATGCATGCGTGCCCTGTTTTAATTTTATGTAAATCTACTAATTACGATTTATCATTTGGTCATAAATCACGAGACCTTTACTGTAGTTTATGAGGAGCAGCATTTAGATATAAATTGCGTGACTCCTACCGCAATTTTTGAAGATCAGCATTTGTACATAAAATGCGATAAAGCAGTGACGGATTGCATTCTCTAAGATTTGAGTTTTTGGATTTAAGAGGATTTGGGAGAGAATCACTTGGCATCGATACTTTGGCGGGTTGGGGTCATAAAAGAACAAAATCGTTTGTACCGATTGAACGGTGTTGTTCATGTGACTGGAAATATCAACGAAGAGGTTAGTTGTTTATAGATTTTTTTTTCTTTATATGTTAGTTGTTTGCTGTTCCGTTCATATGTTATGTCACTTTGAACTGTGATTTTGGTATTTTTATAAAGAATTTAAAGATGTTAGTGATTTACCTGTTAAAATTTGATTAGTACCAGTTTAATTTTTTAATTTTTTTTTAATTTGATTAGGGTCAAGTAAATGACGATCCACTTCACATAGTTTCACGGGAGGTTTTGGGTGCTCCTTGCCGATGCAAGTGAGGAGACAGTGTGTAGGTATGCTCGTACTTATGTCATGATGTTACTATTGACTCAGCTATTCATCAGTGACAAGAATGAGAGCTGGGTTCACCTTCGATGGCTGCCGTTTGTGGCAAAACTGCTTGATGAGTTGGAAAAGTATAGCTGGGCCTCAGCTGCACTGGCCTTGTTGTATAAATACATGTGTCGAGTTACAAACAGAAATGTGGTTAACTTGGCCAGACCACTTTAGCTACTACAGTCTTGAATTTTCTCACGGTTTCTGACGTAAAACCGAGTGATTTTGACACATTTGTATTTTTGCTGGCATCCAGGTATCATTTTAATGCTTTGTGCTATATATGCTTATTTTAATGTTGTGTTCTGGAACTTGATGGGCCCTGCTATGTACGTGGATTTCTCCTTGTATCCTCATCACTGTCCCCAACTATATCGACAGGCTCTTTGTCTAAATCATCATCTCTCATTGTATTTTCAACCAGATCATGTTCACCATCACCTACACAATTAGGAATCATGATAGGAGAACTAGCCATCTCAACTGCCAGTTGATGGAACGAACGGTTCTCCAATGTTACATAACCATCTTCATTTGTACGGTTCAAATCAACTGCAACGGATAGAGATGCAATGATCGGACAAGCTTCTGCAACCACGGCATCGAACTAGAGGCACTCCCAAGCCAGTTGACTGAGGATTTGGAGCTGATGTCCCAAAACTGTCGACACCATCCTCTGACTTCTTATACAACTCATGTATTCTGACTTTCGAAAAACTTCTTCGGCAATGAAACAGAACCTGTAGATCTTCATCAAACCTTATCATAAAATATCATACTTCACACTGGCTGACACAACTACAATAGGTATCTTATAAAATAACTTCTTTACCCATTTGGTCCCAAATACCCCAAGCTTTTGCAATATAGTAGTTTTTAGATCTGACAAGGTTTTCGATGAACGAATAAATACACTGAAAAATTCTTTGTCAGTAAACTTCACACCCTCTCTTTTGCTTTTGTGAATGTTTTCATAGCAATACACTAGTGCTAAGAAACTATCCTCCTCACTAGGCATTGTGAAAATGACTTTCTCCTTGACAATTACTCTCAATTCATATATAGAGAGCTTATAACCTTCATAAACCGCAATAAGGGTCCCGCAGTTTATGTACAAATGCTTCTTTTCATAAACTGCAGTAGGAGTCCCGCAGTTTATGGCCAAATGATAAATCGTAGTTAACAGCCACGATTTATATAAAAATGAAATAGGACAGGCATGTAATGAGTTACAAATTGTTATATTTGTGTAAATATAAATCTTAATTTATTTAGATAAATTATTCTTTTTAATAAAAAAATTAATTAATTTAATTTATATTCAAGACAAAAATAAAAAAAAGTGTTAGTCACTTGACATTTTTCATACATATAAATAAAGTAAACTTGCAAAGTCAAATAAAATATAAAAATTGCACATCCAAATTAAAATTAATTAAATCTGGCTAATTTTACTAATTATTTTTCATTGTTTTTAGATTTATCCTTTTTTCAGTTAAGCTCTAAATTATTTCATAATTGAAGTTGGTTTAATTCTTACACAGGAATCTACATATATCATTCTGCCGCTAAATTAACAATTTAAAAGAAAAACAATGCAAGTTGCTGGTAATCAATAAAAAGTATGAGTATTTATCTATTTTGGTCCCTAAAAAATTTTGGAACTGACATTTTAGTCTCTAATTAAAATTAATTATTCGATTGGTCCTTAACAATTAACTTCGATCCGTCAGTCATTTAAGTCCTTTGCTCCGTCAATTTTAACAGAGAACAAAATGGTCCCTGACAACTTTAACAGGGGACAAAATGGTCCCTAACCCCTCTATTCGGAAACGACACCGTTCTCCTCTAATTTTCATCATATCTTGCTTAACCCTAACATTTATACTCTCATTTTTCACCTTCACAGTCTTCTTCTCCTTCCTCCTCTTCAACTCCAAGATCAAGCCATGGTATAACTGCCACGCGTGTTGTACCCACCTCAATATGTTATGGACCACACACTTCCCAAATCTCTGTGACTAGTACACCCACCTTTTCCGCACTTCACTCGCCAGAAGCATCTACCTCCACGTCTTTGATAACAGCATCACCTCCAACCTCGACAACATCCACCATATCCTCAAGATCAAGTTCCACAACTACCCCAATGACACGCTTTTCTCCACTCTTTGACAAGTAATATAGATTGTTGGACATTAGGACATCATCAGAAGATTCTCCTTCGACACCATATACAAATTATCATTTGGATTGGACCTCGAGTGCTTCATTCTTTCTCTCCTGAAGTCCAAATTGACAGACAGTTTCGATCTCGCATCCAAGCTATCAATACAGTGAGCAATGCCACCGTCACCATTCATATGAAAACTGAAGTGATTACTGAATATTGGTTCGGAGAAGAAGCTGAAGGAAGCAATCAGAGTAGTGGACAATGTGGCCATGGAGATGATAGGGTAGAAGAGGAGGGAGATGGCAGCGACGATGACGGGTTTAAACAAATCGGACTTGCTATCTAAATTCATAGGATCCATCGAAGACGACAAGTACTTAAAAGACATAGTCATTAGTTTTCTGAGTATGAATTGGTTGAAAACAAGTTGATAATTTTTCTTTTTGTGAACATTGAAGTTGCAGAATGTGCATTGTATAGCTTAAAGTTGTAGTGTTAGGTTGTTAGGGTTATGCGATATATGATGGAAATTAGGAGAGAATAGTGTCGTTTCCGAACTGAAGGAGTCATGGACCATTTTGCCCCCTGTTAGAGTTGTCAGGGACTATTTTGTCCTCCGTTAGAGTTGACAGAGTAAAGGACCTAATTGAATGACGGAGTTAATTGTTAGGGACCAATCGAATAATTAATTTTAGTTGGAGACTAAAGTGTTTGATCCAAAATTTTTTTAAGACTAAAATGTGTGAAAATTAGTAAAGCCAATTTTAGAAAATAAATAAATAAACAATAATTAAATAAAATGAAAGGTAATAAACAATCCTAGTTTATAATCTTAGAATTTTAATGGTTGAAAAAGAAAAGAATTATATACCTTTAATTGACGGATAGTTCATATTGAAGAGACTCACAAATAAATTGAGTTTTTCTTTAATTCTTTTCAATCAAGTCATCTAGATAGAATAACATAATATTTCTAAATAGTTTTCTCCTATATATGTAGAGAGAAGTGTGTTCTCCTTTTGTCAAATGAGAGTGTTATTGTAGTCTCTTTGTGATAGAGACAAGTTGTAATTCTCAAAGAAAGTTATTCAATTATTTCTATATTTTATACAAATTTCTAATTTTTTATCTCTATATTTTGCTGTGTCATTTGTCTGGTACCTAACAGTGGTATCAGAGCCAAAGGTTGTTGATTAATATATCTATTTTTTTGCTGCGAGTTACCGTCTAAAAAAATGGCAGCAAAGTATGAAATTCCAAAATTTAGTGGGAGTAATTTTTCCGTATGAAAATTGAAGATAAAAGCCATTATGAGAAAAGACAATTGCGTGGCAGCAATTGAAAGTAGACCCATTGGAATTACAGATGAAAAATGGAAGGAGATGGATAACAATGTTGTTACAAACTTACACTTGGCACTAGCTGACTCAGTTTTATCAAGTGTAGCAGAAAAAAAGACAGCAAAGGAAATTTGGGATGCTCTCACCAAATTATATGAAGTCAAGTCACTTCACAACAATATATTCTTGAAGAGAAGACTTTATTCTCTTTGAATGAGTGAGTCCACATCGACAACAGATCACATCAACAATCTAAATACGCTATTTTTCCAACTCTCATCGTTGGAATATACCATAGTAGAAAATGAACGTGCAGAGCTCTTACTTTAAAGTCTACCAGATTCATATGATCAACTTATCATTAACTTAACTAATAATGTTTTGACTAATTATCTTTCTTTTGATGACATGGTTGCCGGTTCTAGAAGAAGAATCTAGGCACAAGAATAAGGAAGATAGATTAGAGAACTCAAAATAAGCAGAGGCTTTGTTGATGATAAGAGGGAGATCAATGGAGCATGGTTCCAGTGGGAGTTAAAGTAGACCAAACTCATAAAGTAAGAAGCAGGTCAAATGCTACAATTGTTGTAAGAGATGGCACTTCAAGAAAGATTGTTGGAATAAGAAGAGCATAGAGAAGGTTCCAGAAGGATCAAGTTCTCAAGGATATGTTACGAGCATATCTGATGATGGAGAAATCCTGTATGGCGAAGTAACAATTGGTTCTAAAGGTAGCAAACAACTCACTGATGTTTAGATTGTTGATTCAGGAGCAACCTAGCACATGACTCCTCATCGTGATTGGTTTTGTACATATGAACCTGTCTTGGAAGGATCGGTGTTTATGGGAAACGATCATGCCTTAGAAATTATTGGGATGGGTACTGTCAAAATAAAAATGTTGATGGTTCTATTCGTTCATTTCAAGGGGTAAGACACGTGAAAGGCTTGAAGAATAATTTTTTGTCGATTGGACAATTGGATGAACTTGGTTGCAAGACCCATACTGAAGGTGGGATCTTGAAAGTTGTTAAAGGAGCTCTTGTAGTAATAAAAGCAGAAAAGATTGCAGCAAATCTATACATGCTTGTGAGAGATACTTTGCAAGAGGCAGAGGCATCAGTTGCTTCAGTAAGCCAAGAAGAAACGTCGATGATATGGCATTGCAAACTGGGCCACATGTCAAAACGAGGCTTGAAGATTCTTGTAGAACGTAATCTCATTCCCAGACTCAAATCGATAAACTTACCATTTTGTAAGTACTGCGTTACAAGCAAGCAACATAGATTGAAGTTTGGTAGATCAACTACTCGGAGTAAACGCATATTGGATTTAATTCATTCTGATGTGTGGGAATTACCGGAGATGTCCCTAGGAAGAGCAAAATATTTTGTATCATTTATTGATAATTACTCTAGGAGGCTATGGGTATACCCGATCAAGAAGAAGTCAGACGTATTTGCGATATTTAAAGAGTTCAAAGCAAAGTTAGAACTTGAATTCAAAAAGAAGATCAAGTGTTTAAGGACAGATAATGGAGGAGAATATGTCAATGGTGATTTTCTAACATTTTGCAAGCAAGTAGGTATTCAACGACAATTCACAGTTGCATATACGCCTCAACAAAATGGTGTAGTAGAGCAAATGAATAGGACTCTCCTAGAAAGAGCACGAGCTATGTAGTAAACTGCAGGTTTAGCCAAGTCTTTTTGGACAGAAGCTGTTAAAACTGCCTGTTATGTGATAAATTGGTCACCATCAACTGCAATTGGGTTGAAGACACCAATGGAGATATGGCAAGTTAAGCCACCTAATTATTCTTCTTTACATATATTTGGTTGTCCTGTGTACGTGATGTACAATTTCCAAGAAAGAATAAAGCTGGACCCAAAGCCTAGAAAATATATATTCTTGGGTTATGCTGACGGAGTTAAGGGGTATTGCCTGTGGGATCTCACTGCTCACAAGATAGTTGTCAGTAGAGATGTGGTATTTGCAAAAGATGAATTGCAAAGAGAACAAGAAAATGACATCACTATTGAAGAAATAACTACTATTCAAATAGATGAAAAATACAGAGAAGGTGATTTTTCTGAAGCAGATCTACAGCACGAAAAACAAGAAGCAAAGGCCAATGACATAGAAGTTCATCAATCCACTCGACAAAGAAGAACACCATCATGGCACTCAAATTATGTTTTGACAAACCATGATACATATTGTCTTTTGACAGAAGATGGAGAGCCAACAACTTTTATGGAAGCTATGCGCAATCCATACGCTTCTATGTGGATGACAGCAATGCAAGAAGAAATTGAGGCATTACATAGGAACCATACCTGGAAACTTGTTGAACTTCCAGCAGGTCGAAAAGCTATTAGTAACAAATGGGTTTACAAGATCAAACGAGATAGTGTGATCAGGTGGAACGATATCATGCAAGATTGGTTGTCAAGGGATATGCTCAGTAAGAAGGTGTTGACTTCAATGAAATATTTTCTCTAGTGGTGAAACTAACTACTATTAGAATAGTTTTGGATATGTGTACTGTATTTGATTTGCATTTAGAGCAATTAGATGTAAAGACTGCTTTTCTTCATGGAGAACTTGAAGAAGAGATATATATGCTCCAACTAGAAGATTTTGAAGAACAAGGAAAATAAAACTTGGTTTGCAGGTTAACTAAATCTCTGTACGGTCTAAAGTAGGCGCTAAGGTGTTGGTACAAGAGATTTGATTCTTTCATTATTAGCCTTGGATACAACAGACTTAGTTTAGATCATTGTACCTATTACAAGAGGTCTGGTGATAATGATTTCATCATTCTGCTGTTGTATGTGGATGACATGTTGGTAGTAGGTCCCAACAAAGATCAAATCCAAGAATTGAAGGCACAGTCAGTTAGGGAGTTTGATATGAAAGACTTGGGACCAGCAAACATGATTTTAGGGATGCAAATCTACCGAGACAAAAGGGATAGGAATATTTGGCTATCACAAAAGAATTATTTGAAGAAGATCTGCAACGCTTCAATATGCAAGAATGTAAACCAATTTCAACCCTACTTCCTATAAATTTCAAATTATCCTCAAGTATGTGCCCTAGTAGTGAAGTAGAGAGGATGAAAATATTTCGAGTACCGTATGCATCAGCGGTGGGAAGCCTTATGTATGCCATGATTTGTACAAGGCTAGATATTTCTCAAGCAGTTGTGGTGGTAAGTCGATTTATGGCAGATCCGGGTAAAGAGCATTGGAATGTTGTTAAGAGGATCCTAAGATACATCAAAGGGACCTCGGATGTTGCATTATGTTTTGGAGGATCGGAATTCATTGTCAATGGATATGTCGATTTAGACTTTCCAGGTGATCTTGATAAACGAAAATCTACTACAGACTATGTGTTTACGCTTGCAGGAGGAGCTGTGAGCTGGCCATCTAAATTACAAACTGTTGCAGCTTTATCTACTATAGAAGCTAAATATATGATAACTACACAAGCATGTAAGGAAGCTATTTGGATCTAAAGGTTGATGGAGGAACTCGGGCACAAACAATAGAAGATTCTTGTGTATTGTGACAGTCAGGGTGCCTTGCACATTGCAAGGAATCATGCCTTTCATTCAAGAACAAAACACATTGGAGTACAATATTACTTTGTTCGGAAAGTAGTAGAGAAAGGAAGTGTTGATATGCAGAAAATTCACGCTAAAGATAACCTAGCAGATGCCATGATAAAACCAATCAACACTGAAAAATTTGAATGGTGTAGATCCTTATATGGCCTATCGAATACATGAGCAATATGAATTTTGAAAATTTATCAAAATTAGCTTTAAGAGTGAGATTGTGAAAATTAGTAAAGCTAATTTTAGAAAATAAATAAATAAATAATAATTAAATAAAATGAAAGATAATAAACAATCCTAGTTTATAACCTTAGAGTTTTAACGGTTGAAAAAGAGAATAATTATATACCTCTCTAATTGACGAATTGTTCATATTGAAGAGACTCACCTATAAATTGAGTTTTTCTTTAATTCATTTCAATCAAGTCATCCAGATAGAATAACATAATATTTCTTTGAGTAATTTTCTCCTATATATGTAGAGAGAAGTGTGTTCTTTTGTCAAGAAAAAGTGTTATTGTAATCTCCTTGTGATAGAGAAAAATTATAATTCTCAAAGAAAGTTATTCAATTATTTTCATATTTTATACAAATTTTTAATTCTTTTATCTTTATATTTTGCTGTGTTATTTGTCTGGTACCTAACAGAATGGATAAATACTCAAAGTATGAACAATTATTTTCATTTTTTTCGCACTAACATTTATTTTCCATTTCAATTTCTCTTCGGATTTATATTTAATATATAATAAGAAAATTATATCATAAAAAGCTTAAATTATTAAAGACACAGGGTATTATACTATTATATATACCATTTCTAATGTAGACACCTTCTGGAAATCCCTTTGGTATTTCACCTTCAATATCAGTGATAAGTATGGGCTCTCCTATCTCCTCTACCGGAGCAAAGTTACTCTGCAAGTAAATTACTATTAATTATTAATTTACTATATTCTTATAACATACATATATAGAAATGTGTTCTATTCATTTTATATTTTGTCCCTCTCCAAAGTATCTTATGAAACCATTACTTAGTCATCGAATGGAAATAAGTAGATTGTATATGCATTAGGCTTTTAGAAAAGTATTTTAATAGATGTTTGTATTTTTTAAAAAACATAACCACAAGTACTTTATTTTGTATTTTGTAAATAAAAAAATTATTTGCATATATTTGTAGTTTTGAAAATTTTAGAAATATTTTTGAAAACATATAAATTTAAAAAAAAATTTCTTTAAAGTTAATTTATATTTATTAATATTAAAAAGTATAATATGACATCATATATTAACAAATATTTAAATTTATGGTTACTTACTTAATTATTGCTGCCAAATTCCATTCAAGATAAAAAAAAATCTCTCTACTTATGTTTATTGTGGTTATTTAAAATTTTAAAAGCTATTTTTTAAATATAATCATATATTTTTTTTGTATTTATTAAAAGATAATTTACTGAATATAGAGGTTACAATTAAAGTTAAATTAAAGTGAGCTAAACGTATAGTCATACCAAGTTCAAGTTTTAGTCACGAATATTGAGCTCAATTCGTAATTGACTCATTAACAATAAAAAAAGTCTAGGGGCCAGCAGTTTTGTTAAATTTTGGCCAGCATGTAACCAACAGAGGAAGGTGAGTCATTGGATGAAATCTCACACCAACCTTACACCATTAAATCATCATTGATGACTATTTAATGGCTACCAATTACTAAAATTGCTGCCCCTAACATTGCTCTTAACAATAAACATATTTATGGATTTTAAACTCGACCCACCAAAAATTTACCAATTAACTAAAATAACATGATATAATCTATAATTTAATATAAATAAATTATAACTTACTACAAAAAATATCTTATCAATTATATATTGTCTATCTAGTAATTATATAGTTTATGTCTTTTATCAAAATCATATATAAAAAATTATTATAAAATTTTATATCAAAATATTAATATATAGATATATTATTTTTTCTATCATAAATAATTTAATTAAAGTTATTATTCATTCAACTAATAATATAATAAATAAAGATGTTACCATTTAGATATGACAAAAATAAAAATACACTCTCATATATTCCACAAATATAAATGTTATAATTGTATATAATTGAGTTAGCTTACAAATTAATAAATCAAACTTTACTCATTTAATATATGAGTTAAATTTAGACTCAAATTCATCTCATAATAAATCTATAAAATCAATTTATTGATGGGTTAACAAGTAGAGTTTGAACTATAGCTTAAAATCAGAACTTACTTGACTGGACAATTTTTAAAAAATTATCATTCAAAATGTGAATGCTATGGTGCCTATCACATTGTACCTAAGTTATTAAAAAGAGTAAACAAATAATATTTAATAAATTTTATATGATTTATTTTTTTATTTTAAATATTTTATTTTTTACTTTAAAAGGTAAGTTAGACAATTTAAACATAATAACAAAGGCATCATAAAACTCACTCATTCAAAAACCAATTTTGATAACCTAACTATTGATGATAAAAAAGTAAAGAGAAAGTATAGCTAGCCAATAGAGTATATGTACAATGTGTATAATGGGGTTTAGAAATGTTCAATTCAGTAGAATATCATATGTTTATTATCTTTGGTACCCACATGGTTATTCTGAATAGTATGGATGTATTGTATTTGAGAAATGAGTAGTATTTTATCTTGAATGTTCATTTTTTAATTTATATTAAGCCAAATAAACAGCTAATTATACACATTATACAAATACTCCATTAGCTCTGTAACAAGATTTAAAAGTAAAATTTTACCAAACCAGGTCAATACAGTGGGTGGTACATCAAAAACCACTGTATGAGTGTATATATTAGGAACCTGAGATGGAAGGCGTGGCAAATCAACAAACTGGAAAACTGAATCCACAACAGCATCAAGGAATTTTGTTGTGATGCTTTTCATGGCTTTGGAAGCATCGATTTGCAATGTAATTTGTTGCAAAGATCTTAACATTGGCTGAGTGTGAAGTAATGAACAAGGAGAAGAAGTCATGTGAGAAGATGTTACTCGTTCAAATAAAAATAATATGTGTGGAAAATACTAATTTACTCAGGACTGGCAGAAAATTAGAGAGAGAGAGAGAGAGAGAGAGAGAGAGAGAGAGAGTTTACGTTGAATATGGTGGAGAATCCAGCAGCAGTGGAGTGATCAAAGCCATGTGAGAAGATGAAAGGTCGTTTGGGATGAATGGAACACTTTGGTGCAAGAACCATGTGTGAACAAGTTCTCATTTTTGTGTTTCTACTTTGTCTACTAGATGCAATTTTCCTCCTATACCACCCAACCCTATTTATGGTAATCAAAATGTTTGATAACCAAAAAAATTAATAAAAAATAATTTAAATTTATTTTTATTATTAGAATTAATAAATATTAAATAAGATCATTTTAAATTAAATTTTTATTATTTTTTTAACATTACCAATATAATAAATAAAGCTGAGCTATTAGATCTTATATTATATTAATTATCAAAATTAAACAATAAAATCATTATATGATTTTGAATAACAAAAATACCAACAATCAAGGTATGGGAATATTCTTATTAAGAAGAACAATGAAGTATAGTAAGAATTAAAATTTAAATTTTTTTTTGTTATTAGTTAAAAATTTTGATATTATATTATATTTTTTTAAATGTTAAATTATTAGGTAAAAATATATAAATGAAGAGATAGATCTAAAAGGTTAGAGAAGGGAAAGGAATCACAAGTATATATCAAAACAAAGATAAAGTTTAATAAAATTATATAAAAATATAAAGAATGCTAATGGTTCAAAAAAACTATTTTTGACCATATTTATATAGGTATGGCTAATTTATGTGAGAAAAATGAGGGTTTTTTTTAAACTTTATCTTTTTTAATATATATACTTTGAACTCATGAATTATTGATGGAGAAATTTTAATTTATTAGAGTACAAAATCAATAAATTAACTAAACCTTTTGATTATAAAATTTTTGATATTATGTCATTAATTTTTCTTTTAAATTTAAGTTAATTAATAAGAGAAGATCCGTAAATAATTATATATAATATTACAGAAGCACAAGACCATATAATATTATAAAATAAAAATTAAATTATTTTATTAGTTTCTATAATTTTATCAAATTTATATTTAAGTTTTTATATTTTAAAAATTTTTAGTTGAGTTCGTACACCAATTTTAAATTTATAATCAAATTTTTGCCGTTACAAAATTCTTTAACTTAATGGACTATGCTTAGACATATTCATTAATAACGTGCGATGGATGAAAATATTTGTGTAACATTTACTGTTAAAAAAAATCTAATTACAAACTTAAAAATGATATAGCCATCTAACTAAAAATTTTTAAAATATAAAAATCTAATTATAAATTAAAAAACTATAAGAATTAACATAATAATTTAACCTAAAGTAAAAAACTATATATTAAGAATAATTGAGAAGTAAGTTAATAAGGTTTGTTTCATTAAATTAAACACTTATTCGGTGTCACATGTCAATTGACTACTGCAAGTTGTTTTATATAAGTCATCACTGGCTATCAAAAGAAAAATATAAGTCAGCACTCAAAAAATATAATAAAGAAAATTTGATGATATAATAAGCTTATCAGTTTCAAAGATTCAAATCTCAATATAACATCGTGAACTAAATTTACCAAGAGTGGATATGTTGGTTCCAAAAATTAATAATGTCACTTTATGATAATGTACACATAATACAATTTTAATTGACTTGAAAATTAAATTAATCAAGATATTAGATATATATGTTATATTATTTTATTCATTAAAATAAATAAAAAAGAACATCAATAAAAAATTGCCATATTGGCAAACCTGTAGAATAAAGCCCGAGGGAATTGATTCCTTGGAAAATATAATATTTTAGATTGTGTTTGATTTTAAAAATACGATATTAAATATATATATATATATATATATATAAAATTATGTTTAGTAATATTGTGTTATGAAATATTAAATTAGTGTATTTTATAAGTTTAATTAATTTGTTTTTTATAATTTTATCAAATTTTTAATTAGGTCTTTATACTTTTTTTATTTAGATTTTTATATTATTTTTAATTTTGTAATTATGTCATTTTCATATAAAAAACGTTAAAAATAATAGAATATTTTTCCGAAAATACTAGCGGTAAAAAATCTAATTAAATTTTTAATTATAAATTCATTCGGCTTACAAAAAAAATTTCCTGTTAATTCTAATTTCTTTTTATACTAAAAAGGATCTAATTATAAAATTAAAGACAGTATAAGAATTTAATTGAAAAGAAAAAAGTATATATAAAGACATAATTATAAATTTGATATAATTATAAGAATTAACAAAATAATTAAACTTATTTTATATTTTTTTTGATAAAAAAACACAAAAATATAATTTATTTTTGTATTTTATTATTATCATTATTAAATTTTTATCATTATATTTTTTATTATATTATCATTTTCTGGTTACCAAAGGCAACGAGATAAAAAAAAAAAAGGAGTTCAAGTTATTTGCTAATAATTATACTAAGATTCTTTCTCACTGATTCCCTTCTAGCAATATTCAATATGACAAAAGATGAAAAGAACACTTCTGATCTGTCCCTAATTTGTTCTCTTATGATTCATTGGTTGCAACCGAAAAAAAAAAAAAATCGTACCCATTACGGGGAAGATAAATGTTAAACAAATTAAATTAAAACACTGTTCTCTGAAAATTTATACTCATCAATTGGCATTAATTTAAAAAAAAAAAAAAAACTTATATATACTACATTTTTATACTAATTCAAGTGTTCATGTATATTTTGTGAGAAGTTTAAGACCTTTAAAAAATATCCAACCCAATTCAGATATCCGTACAAAACATAAAAAGATCTTGCAAAGTAACATTTTTTTTTTATTTTTGTACAAAAAATAGCATAATAGTATTATACTTCCGAAAAATGACATTAAAATAATTAATTTTAAAACAGTTACCAACTTACCATTAAGTCTAAATGCCACGGTATTAACTTTGGTGCAATCCAAATTAAAGCAGGAAACAAATTTTTTGTATTCAAATTTCACATAATCTTATTTTATACTTATTTGTATACTATTAAACAAGACAAAAAAAAATGGTAGTAAAAAATTATTTATATTAAAGTTATCGATCAGAAACTTTAACATAAAATAATATATTTTTACAGAAATTATTAATTTCATAATTTGTATCAAGGTAAAGTATATATTTTATTTTGTTTTAATTTTGTCCTTAAAGATTTTAATTTACATTGAATATACTTTTGACAGTTAAATTTTTAAAAAATTTAGGGCCAATTCAGTAATAAACTATGACAATTATGTGTGGTTTACTAATGTTAAAAATTATTTTTATGAAATTGTTGTTGTATTGGTCCTTTTTTTTTAAAAAAATTAGCAGTTAGGGATATATTTGATGCAATTCAAAAATTTTTGGAACAAAAATTAAAATAAAATAAAACTTAAAAATATTTTTAAACGACGACTATGTTAAGCGTATACTAAAATCAGCCATAATTATAGAGGAATATAAATACACATTGAAAATAAATTGAACTACACATGTATTTATACATAAATACATTAGTAATTAATTTTAATATACGAATAACATTTTTTATTTTTAAAACTTTAAAGACAAAAAATATACTTTACCCTTTTGTATTATCAATTCCCAAGTCATAGATCCAAATATGAAAATTCAGTTTTCTACTCGCGATTTTAGGGCTATACATAGATCGGATAATATCCGCATATTCGCGGTAATTATCCGCATCCGATTCGAGTTTTGCGGATATTATCCAATCCGCAGAGCTATATATCGGATCGGATCTGCACTATGGTAAGATTGGATTGCGGATTTGGCAGTTATTCAATCCACAGATTCGATCCGCAGATCCGCATGTTTCTTATAAATAGCATAATTTAAGAAAGTAAACTCTAATGTGATATGAATTTTAGTGTATTGTTTTATTAGTTTTATGATATCTTGTTTTTAATTTTTTATGCTGTACTTCAACTTAGAATAATTAAACTTAGATTTTGTGTTATTATTTTTTTTGTTATTCAAAAAAATTTTTATTGATAATATTTTAAGAGTAAATAAACTTAAATAAATAAAAAGTGGATTTTCTAGACATTTTTTTGTAAAAATAACTAAATAGAGTCTTAAAATAATTTTTTTTTTTAATTATGCGAATATACCCAATATCCAATCTAATAAATACAAATCGAATAGAATTATAGACTATATCCGATCCGATCCGTGTGCATATGTACGCGATTTTATATGAGCATGCTCAGCAAAATTGAGTTGAATTAAATTATCGTTTGAGTAGAAGTGATTGAAGAAACATATGGGTGATATATAGTTCTCTGTAAATTAAATGGACGAAACCATGGTCACACTATTTTGATTGTTGTGCATGTGTGTTTATTATTTGGAACGGTTTTGGTCTTGGAGTGAGTTAAGATGTGGAAGAAAATTATTTTAATGCACACGCAACATAGCAATAAAAAAAATTAACCTAAGGTTAACAATATAAATTTGTAGCCGTTTGTTGTGAATATAAGTAAATAATAAGCGTATTGTAGAATATAATAAAAGAAAAGTCTAGGGGCCAGCAACTTTGTTGAATTCTGGCCAGCATGTAACCAGCAAAGAAAAGTGAGTCATTAGATAAAATCTCACACTAATCTCACACCATTAAAACCATCTTGATGGCTATTTGATGGTTACAAATTACAAAAGTTGCTGGCCCCTAACATTCCTCTATAATAAATATGAGGTGTAAATTTATAATAATTTTATAAGAATTTAGAGTCTTTGTATAATATTATATGCACATTTTGGGGGTATGATGTAAGTACAACAAAGGAAAAAATTATTAGGCAATATAACAATAGTTTTAGTTTTCTTTAATTTCTTTTAAAATTAGGCTTTAATTTACATAAGGATTTTTTTCTAAAAAGAATTAAAAAAATTTTTTTGTTAACTTGTGCCGATAAATTATACATAACATAAAAAAATATTTTATAAAAATTATTGTAAAAATTAATTTTTTATTTTACGTTTTTAATGTATTAAATACATCAAAAACATTTTAAAGTTTTTATTATTATACTTTTAAAATGTACTATTAGAACACAAGTTAAATCTTTAAAAAAATTCTTTATTTCTTGAAAGAAAAGAAAAAAAATTTATTTATCTAAATCTCTTTTTTTTTTTTTTTATCTGTAGGTATATTGCCTGGAATTTGGGCCAAATGACCCGATTCATTTAAAGCTTGTATAATCTGCACCTAATTATTTAAATAATTATTTAAATAGAATAAATAGTCATTTTTAACTATAAAAGATTTAGATGTTGACATTTTCATTTATGTAAGATGGAAATTAAAGTTATACCTATTAAAGATGAGCTTTTGTAGACAAAATTATCTAAATCCTGAAAAATTAAATAAAATTATCAAACTAGCCCCTAATATAACCTAACTCCAATTTCTAATTTTATTCCACACCACCACTCCTTCAATCCCAAACCCTACCACCACTCTTATCCCCCACTACTACCATCACTGTCGCCATCACCATTACCACCACTGCTATCAAAATTTTACCCCCATCACGAAACCCCTTATGGTCTCGATGACTCCGTCACCAAAATTATCCATTTCTCTTTTATGCCACCCTATATGCCGGTGGTCTCAATAACACCTCCACTCGCCATTCATCTTCATGTCACGACTGCGCCCTTTGCCTCTTCGAATTCGAAGACCATGATTACGTTCAAACCTTACCTCTTTGCTCACACACCTTCCATATTGATTGCATCGATGCTTGGCTTCGTTCCCACGCAAACTGTCTTCTCTGCTATGCTAGAGTTCTTTTCACCGCTTCGCCGTTTACTCTCATGTTCACCGTCAGGATCCGACAAAGTCTCGATGCCGACGAATATGACTCAGAATCAGTAAGAAAAGTGTAAGGGATCGGACTCTAGTTGTAAGGAGAAGGACTCGATTCGATCAAAGGGGAGTGGAGCGCAGTAGATTTCGATGGATTTTTATATGAACAGGAAACCTAGAATGAATGAGAAGAGCACTGTGAGGCTGAGGATGAGGCGCTTGATGTCGGGTTTGGTTGTTAATATGATTTTACAGTCGGGAGTAGATTCCTTCATCTGAGACCATGGAGTTTCTTCTTCTGTGAGCTCTGGGTTTAATGAAAAATTGGATATCTCTACCATTGTTGCACCAATTGAGGCTATAAATTCTAACTCTGGTCTCTGGATTTTGCGAATTCAAACCCTAGCAGTGCTTGAGTTGGCTGAGCTGGGTGTTTCGTGATGGGTAAAGTTTTGAGCTTTGGAGCGAACAATAATTAAAGTTTGTTTTGAGCTAATAAATGAACATAACCCTCTTTTTATCAATTATTGGTTCTCCTATCATACAAGTGTTGGAATTCTTGAATTCCTTGACTTCAAGACCATCTATATCAAATCATTAAAAAAGATACCTAAGTGTAGAAGTGTACTTAAATTCATGCATATAATTAAAAGAATTTAGTTCTTGATCTGGACTCAATTATTGATCACCATCTTGATTTCTCATTTCTAATTCTAATATGTGGTTCTTTAATTTTTCTCAACCAAAATCTAAGTAATTCTTATTAAGGCTGAATAATAACATTCTGATAGAGAAAAATTGCAAAGTAATTTTGGTATATAAAGGACCAAAATCCTGGAGCTCTATTTATACTTAGCTATTAATTTCCATTAAATCCTGAAAGCCCAAGCAAAATAGAATAGTATTAATTTTATTCTCATTAAAGCCCAAACTGACAAGTATCCTTGATTTATTTCTTTTAGAGAAAAGGATAAATAAATTCCTGATCTTTTATCATGAAAAACAATAAATCCCTCACTAAATTAAAATACAAGTCTCTGATCTTTGTAAATAAGAGACACATAGGTCCCTCTAGTAATAGTTTTTTTTAGTATGGGCTAAAGCCCTACAAAGACCTGACCTTCCCAGAAAATCGGACCCTTCTAGCCCTACCCTCCCGAGACTCAACCTACAACCCATTTGAGTCAAACCTACATCTTCTCCCTTGCTGCTATAGTTCTGAAAAAATGGATCTCCATGACCACCCAAAAAACTCACAACTGCCATGGATGTCTACCTCTCCCTTCTTCCTTCCTTCATCGGCAAGTTAATTTGCTTGAGACAGTAAGACTGAATCCAAGTCTCCTCCTAGCCAGAAATTAGCTCCTTGTTCACAGATCTCTCCACCGATTTCTACTGCTACTCACCTGACCACCTGATGAAGAGGACTACGACGGTTCAAAAATTTAGCAAAACAATTTCTTCGTCGGTAGCATAGTCCAAACCGACAAATAAATCTCCCAATCAAAGTTTAAAATTTCTAATTTAAATTTACCGAGAGTAATCAAATATCGGGTCGTCTTTCCTAGGAACTAATGCCTAAGAGTGCACAATTTTGGTTGTGAAAAGCAAGAGGACTTTCAATAATTAGGAAGCAAGCAATTAAAAAAATAAAAGAACGATCAAAATTGTAATTAATAAACTAATAAAAGAACTAAAGAACTATGTATGTAATATGGACAAGTAAAGCCTAGAAAGATGGAAATGTGGTTCAAAACATAAATGGAACCTTGACTTGGGATGAGTTATGGAATTCCTTCCTTGCTATAACCACAACTATGATAATTACGATGGATTAATCTCACTTAGTCTACCCTTAACATCGAAGAGTATGTCAAGTGAGCACAATTGTTATTAATCTACAAATCCTAGCTAACTTACTAATTACCTTAGTAAGAAGCTAGCGTTAGTGGAAACAATAACAACTAATAACCCAAGAATTATCACTAAATGTCAGACATTATGACTCTAGTAATCCATATACTCATTTCTCCAAGCCAAAGAGTGAAAATCTACCCCATAATCAAAATTGGTATTTCATCAAACACATAGGGGACATAATCATAAAACATGTCAAAATTGAGAAATTGATAAAAACTATGAACCACAAATGATCAAAATCAACATTAATAAGTCAAACAAACATATAATGACAAAAAATCATCAAATTCATCAACTAGAATTCAAAATTGCAAAAGTATATATGTATTAACAAAATGACTTAAAATGTAAGAAAGTGAAGAACAAGTAGTGCAATAAAAGAGAAAATTAAGAAATACTTACAATGGAAATGGCTAGAATCAAATTTCAAAACTTGAACTATAAAATTCTACAAAATCCTAATTAAAAATCCTAAGAAACTTCAGAGAAAAACCTAAACTAAACTACCTAAAACTACTCCTAAGTATGTTGTATATTGTATTCTAGTGTATGTTATCAATATATGGTTGCTTGCCCCTCCTTATCAGCTCCAAAGCCATCAGAATGGGCCAAAAAGCCCCTCAAATTGCAAGCCACGTGACTTTTTAATGAACTCACGCATAGGGACTTGTGCATACGCACAGGTGTATGCGTACACACACTTGCTGGTTTTTCTCCTGTGCGTATGCACAGAAGTTGTGCATGGGCACACGTGCTGATTTTCACTCTGTGCGTACACACAGAGCTATGCGTGGGCACAGGTGCTGATTTTGGCCCTTGTACGTAGGCACAGAAAGTGTGCGTGGGCATACTCTGAAATGCTTCTCTCCTTTGATTTCTTCATGTTTTCTCCCAATTCCATGCTTTTCTTCCATTCTTATGAAGCCATTCTAACCTATTACACCTAAAATCACTTATCAAAACCATCAAGGCATCGAATGGAACAAAAGTGAAATAAAATTGATCAAATTAAGCACAAAATAGCATGTTTTCATAATTAGGCAAAATTTAGAGAGAAAACACAAAAAGCATGCTATTTAGGTGAATAAATGTGGGTTTATATGATGAAATCCACTTAAATCAAACCAAAATTTATCGTCAAATATGGATTAATCAATTCTCTCACACTTAAATAATAGCATATCCTCATGCTAATCACAATCAAAGGAGAAGGGTAAAAGGACAAGCAACTTATTCAATGCAAATACTTATATGCATGTAACTATACTAAATGCTATCTATCTATATCTATACTATGGTTTCCTATTGAGTTCGGCAAAAATAACAAGAGAGTTACAATCAATCCAAAACAAGCCTTAGTGCCAAGGCAAAGAAAGTATAGCAATATGATCAATGTCCAAAGATTTGATTTGAAATTTTCAAAAACTAACAAGCAACTTGCAAGAGGATATAGGATACGAGATAGAAACATAAAATTGAGCAATTGAACCCCTCATCAGATGTGTTTACACTCTAATCGCTCAGTGTGTAGGGCTTAATCACTCAATTCTCCTTTAATCATGTTTTCTAGGATTTGCTAGTCATCTAACAATCGACAAATACTTGATGAATGAATGTAAATATCATGAGGTCTTTGGAGGGTTGTAATGGGGCTAGGATAAGGGTAGGATTAATATGGTTAAGTGGACTTAGTAAATTGGATCTTTGATTAGCTCAAGTATCCCACTTAATCCTATATTAACCTATGTACACAAAAGAAAACAACCTAACTTCCCATTTATTTTTTTTTTTCACATTCACTCATGCATCTTCTTTCTAATTCACACATATGCATTCTTTATTTTCATTATTATTGTCATTTCTTTTTTTTTCTTTTTCTCTTCTTTTTTTTTTCAAAAGGTATATATACCAAAATTTCTCTTTTCTTTTATCATAAAAAAGAGATGCATATGTTTTAAGTATAAATACATGAGTGTTTACCCATTTTTCCAAATATTCTCAATGAACACCCAAAGTAACTTTCTACCAATGTTTCCCACAAATTTTCCCCCACACTTGATTAACACACACACTCAACCCAAGCTAATCAAAGATACAATTCATGGACATTACTAGTTTTTCGCTTAGGACAAATGATGTGCTTAAAATTAGAATAAAGGGAAATTAAAAGCTCAAAAGTAGTTTACAAAGGTAGATGTAAGGGTTGGCCATATGGTTTAGTGAGTTCAATTTCAAAAATGGCCTCAATCATACTAAATACATTCAAAACATCAAATATAGGACATAAAGATTCAAGCAAATCTAAGATTACAATCATAAAGGAGTATATCACACAATGCAAGAACAAAATTTATGGTTAAAAAATGCGTAACCATCCAATTAAAGCTCAAATCTCACTAGGTGTTTTGTTCAAGCTCTTTTCTATGTTCCATAAGAAGAATACTTCAAGCAAGTTAAAAAATAAATTTTCAAATCTAATCAATGGAACGCCCTAAAAGAGATTTCTTAAAAATTTCTTGTTGTTTTTACCACTTATTTCCTATACTAGTCAACATGAAAATGCAAATATTTACTACAATAAAATTATAAGCAAACTAAGGTGTGTATATATATATATATATATATATATATATATATATATATATATATATATATAGGCAAACTAAGTAAAGTGCAATGCAATGAAATAATAAACAAATATTCACAAAAATATAACTACTAAAAACTAGAAAATAGTGCAAAGTGTTGAGAAAGAGAAATTTACGCCCTAAAAATTGATGATCCTTCCCCCACACATAAACGTTGCACGGTCCTCCGTGCATGCACTCAATCCGAGAGTGAAGAACTATGAGGCTCTACCTTCAACTGGTGGGCACTGGGGCTCAGATTGCTGAATAAAACAAATAAACAGGAATTGAGGAAGAGTTCATGTGAGTGTGGTATGATAAAAGACAATGCGTGCATTACAAATGTGCACGGTTTAGAAAATACACATTGGTCGGATAAAACGGCAACCACACAATCAAAAAGAAATAGCATGTGTTCCTCAATTAAGTAACCTAGGTAACCATAACTAAAGGGAATTGAATTTTGAGATATTGGATATTGAAATTGTGCAAGTGAAAGCGCAAAATTGATATAAAAGCACAATAAACAATAACCAATCCAATGATGAAAAGAAAATTACTTGTTCATCGTGAAACATAATGGAATAGTCACATGGTAAAGGTACTTGTTGCAAAAAGTGATAAGCTTGATAAGAATCAAGTTAAGTCACTCAAACAAATGCAAGGCATTAACAAGAAACAAGTACCGGTCATGTGATGAATTTGATATGAAAAATCATGATGAACAAGTAATTTCAACTCAATTCACTTAATTCAATGTGCACTTAAAAAAATTCACCTAATATGCAACAAAATGAAAATGTGCAAATCCAATTAGGTGCTAGTAATTTAAGGCAAAGTATAAGTGCATTGATGAAATTCAATCAAGAAGCAACCTAATCAACATCAAACAAACACTTGCAACTTATTCAATTAATAAACAACTAAAGCAAAACGAATATAATTACTAAAATAAAAATGAGATGCAATAAGCACTAAGTAAGACCAGTAGAAAAATTTGGAAAAAGCAAGAGAAGAGAGGGATGGAGGGGGCGGAAGTGCATTAGGGCTTAATTCAAAGAGCAATCAAATTTTTTGTCCAAAACAGCACTTGTGCGCTGTGTGCGTACGCACACTAGGTGAAATAGGGAAAGCGAGCGGACGCACAAGAGTGTGCAAACGCTCTGAGCAGAGAGGGGATTAAGAAGTGTGCGTACGCACATAAGACTTTTTTTTTTAATAACTTAGGAAAGGATCATGTGTGCGGTCGCACACAGGTCCGTACACATGCACAGGAACAAAAATGGATAGGGGTTCATACGCACAGGGCATGCCAGCACTCCCAGCAGAAGGGGTGCAAGCTGGTGTGCGGACGCACAAGGTTGTGCGCTCGCACAGAGTGTGCGAAAAGGGCTTTGTGTATGTACGCATAAGTGGGTGCGCACGCACAAAGCACAAGAAAACAGGGGAGCGCCCACACACAAGGCGTGCGAGCACTCTAAACAGAGGACGTGCAGGCTAGTGTGCGCGCGCACAGTGGGGTGCGCACGCACAGGTCGCGAAATATAGGCATGGTGTGCGTACACACAAGGGTGTGTGCGCGCACAGTGTCCTATTTTTCCAAAAAAAATTTCTTCAAATTCTAGAGCACTCTACCTTAGCTCAACAAAATTTCAACCCAAAACATCCAGAAATTCATAAACTCATGATCCATATGAAAATTAATCTATCTATACTCAAAATTAAACTAATCCTAAGCTAATCAAGATAAACAAAAATTCAATAAACCAAGACTATAAACAAAGAGAAAGGATAAGAAAGATGTTACCATGGTGGGGTGTCTCCCACCTAACACTTTGGTTTATAGTCCTTAAATTGGACTTGTTGAGAAGACTCTTGTTAGAGTGGCTTGTGTTTCCACTCTTCCTTGAATCTCCATCCAAGCTTGCATTTTAAAGCTCCTCCGGGATCCCATATTCTAATTTCCCATTTTCCTTCTTGTTGGTCTCTATGCTTCAAGCTGGATGGACAAACTCCTAAAGTACCCTTAAAACAACCCAACATTCTCCGAAAATCACTCAACTGTACCTTGCATCCCACTTGAGCTCCAACTCTTGAATTGATTTTCTTGAAGAGCCTTGGATTCTCTTGGCAACCAATACCCCTTTCTCCACCATGTACCAACCCAAGAAGGACCTTGAGTTGGTAATCCGTCTCCAAGATAGTATATTGATGGGGGCCAATGAAGCTCATAGATGAAATTACCACCCACTCAATGTACTCTTGGACCGGAATTGCTTCCTCACCAACTTCCTCTTCCCCATAACTCAAGTCATAATAAGGGGGTTGTGAGAAGTCTACCACCGTGTCTCTCTCAAACTCAATGGGAAGAGGTTCATTAGGATCATTAAGGGGATTGACCATGGTGGACAAGAAATCATCAATGATAGAATCCACATCTTGATCAATCTCCCTTAATGCTCCCCTTCTCTCATCCGGTTCAAATACTCCACTTTCTTCCTCTTGTTTCAATCCATGCTCTAACTCTTCTTCTTTCTCTTGTGGCTCCATGCTCTCCTCTTCACTACAAACTTGAGTTGACCTTCCACATTCCTCAAGAGGAATTCCTTGATCGGATGAGCATAGTAGGACCAAGTGGTTCATCGCTTTGGCTATGGTAGCCATGAATTGCCCTTGTGTTCTTCAGAATCCTTCTTGCTCTTGGAGAAAAACTTGAAGGTCTTGATGGCCTTGGGCCAAGGGTGGGAAAGCTTCACATTAGAGTGAAAAATTAGGCTCATAGTTTAGGAGAAAGGTTGTATATGTGGGAGGTGACTCATATTGATGAGTCTTTTGAGGTGGCATATAAGAAGGTGGATGATGGTATTAGTGTGGTATTTAAAAATATGGTGATTGAGGATTATGTTGGGGGTATGGGTCATAGGTGTATGGTGGTGGAAGTGCATAATCAAAGTGAAATCTACCAAAATAGTATAGAGAAGTTTGCTCCTTCCAAAATTGATGCTCCAATCCCATGATGCAATCCAAAATTAAATTTATCAAGCCCTGTAAAATGATCACAACCATACTCCAAACCAAGAGGGTGATAACTCATAGAGAAAATAGAAAACAAAAACAAAAGACATCAGTTAACAAAAGAAACAAAATTCTAATTAATAGCAAAAACAATCAAACAACCCAAAAAGTATCTATTCACACTATTCACAACAACCAAAATTATAGCATTCACAGCGCTAGTTCCCCGAGAACGACGCAAAAAACTTGATGAAGAGGATTACGACGGTTTGGAAATTTAGCAAAACAATTTCTTCGTCGGTAACAGAGTCCAAACCGACAAATAAACCTCCCAATCAAAGTTTAAAATTTCTAATTCAAATTTACCGAGAGTAATCAAACCTCGGGTCGTCTTCCCTAGAAACTAATGCCTAAGACTACACAATTTTGGTTGTGAAAAGCAAGAGGGCTTTCAATAATTAGGAAGCAAGCAATTAAAAAAATAAAAGAACGATCAAAATTGTAATTAATAAACTAATAAAAGGACTAAAGAACTATGTATCTAATATGGACAAGTAAAGCTTAGAAAGATGGAAATGTGGTTCAAAACATAAATGGAACCTTGACTTGGGATGAGTTATGGAATTCCTTCCTTGCCATAACCACAACTATGATAATTACGATGAATTAATCTCACTTAGTCTACCCTTAACATCGAAGAGTAAGTCAAGTGAGCATAATTGTTATTAATCCACAAATCCTAGCTAACTTACTAATTACCTTAGTAAGAAGCTAGCATTAGTGAAAATAATAACAACTAACAACCCAAGAATTATCACTAAATGTCGGACATTATGACTCTAGTAATCCATATACTCATTTCCCCAAGCCAAGGGGTGAAAATCTACCCCATAATCAAAATTTGTATTTCATCAAACACATAGGGACATAATCATATAAAACATGGCAAAATTAGAAAATTGATAAAAACTATGAACCACAAATAATCAAAATCAACACTAATAACTCAAACAAACATATAATGGCCAAAAATCATCAAATTCATCAACTAGAATTCAAAATTGTAAAAGTATATATGTATTAACAAAATGACTTAAAATGTAAGAAAGTGAAGAACAAGTAGTGCAATAAAAGAGAAAATTAAAGAATACTTACAATGGAAATGGCTAGAATCAAAGATCAAAACTTGAACTATAAAATTCTACAAAGTCCTAAATAAAAATCCTAAGAAAATTGAGAGAAAAACCTAAATTAAACTACCTAAAACTACTCCTAAGTATGTTGTATATTGTATTCTAGTGTATGTTATCAATGTACAGTTGCTTGTCCCTCCTTATAAGCTCCAAAGCCATCAGAAATGGGCCAAAAAGCCCCTCAAATCGCGAGCCACGTGACTTTTTAATGAAGTCACGCGCAGGAACTTGTGCGTACGAACAAATGTGTGCGTACGCACACTTGCTGGTTTTTCTCCTGTGCGTATGCACAGAAGTTGTGCACGGGTACACGTGCTGATTTTCACTCTATGCGTACGCACAGAGCTGAGCGTGGGCATAGGTGCTGATTTTGACCCTTGTGCATAGGTACAGAAAGTATGCGTGGGTACACTCTGAAATGCTTCTCTGCTTTGATTTCTTCATGTTTTCTCTCAAGTCCATGCTTTTCTTCCACTCTTATCAAGCAATTCTAACCTATTACACCTGAAATCACTCATAAAAACTATCAAGGCATCGAATATAATGAAAGTGAAATAAAATTGATCAAATTAAGCACAAAATAGCATGTTTTCACAATTAGGCACAATTTAGAGAGAAAACACAAAAGCATGCTATTTAGGTGAATAAATGTGGGTTTATATGATGAAATCCAGTTAAATGAAACCAAAATTTATCGTCAAATATGGATTCATCACCACCGCAGTCATCGCTAATTTCGAAATTGTTGTTCATTCCTTGTTGTGCGCTTAGGTCTTCTCTGGTTCTGTTGCAGCTCCTCTATGACTGCTTGCCCCCTTCGGCCTCAAATGGTTATCCTCTGTACCAATTGAAATAAGTTGTTGATAATATGATTCAATAGTTATTTGTTTAAATGGTTATCCCCGGTTCCATTGTCACACTGCTGCTGGTGATGGTGGTGCTTGCTGTGATATCCCTCGATGATGATGCTGCCGATGAGGACAACTGCTACCCACGCCAGTGTTTTTTCACAACTCGCCTTTCATGTTCATATGCTTATCTCTTACGGTGCTGTTCGAGGTCATTTCTCTTGGTTTTGTTTGATAATTCCTCTTGATGACTCTACTTTATTGATCTCATACTATGCCCTTTGTGTTTCCTAATTCCTCCCTAGATTTATTTTTCCCTGTAGTTTCTCTTGGTTTCATCTGCAACCCAATCCATCAACTAGGTAGCTAAGATTAAATCTAGAGATTAAATCTTTCCATTCAACAGGGTTGCATCTTCTTTTTAATAATGCACAATAATTCCTCCGATGGACACAAGATCCATGTGTCTGTCCAATCTCGTCGTCATTTCTAGTCTAGCCATCTTGTGAGCTAAACAGTTTTCTTCCTTAGGAATCTAGGTTAGTCCTACGTTTTGTACTTTCTTAAGAAGCTTGAAAATATCACTAAGAATTGCATTGATTTTTTTTAATTTTAGCTCCTGATTTCACATGTACAAGAACAAGATTATCCGATTTAATTAAACATCTTTCTAATTGAAATTTGTTTGCTAGCATTAGTGCCTCCCTCATAGCATGTGCCTCAACTGTGATGCATGAGCATCATTAGTATCTTTTCTTGTTGATTGGTATGGTGTCTTGTTGATTTGCTTGAGGATTTTAGTGAATTATACCCTAGTCGATGCTACTTTGAGTTGTTGTGGTGATTTGATGATTTTAGGTAGCATTGAATGAAGAATTGACAAAATTCATGAAGAAGGGAAGCAAGAAAAGCCTCAAATTCTTCTTTACCACCTTGGCGCTAAACGCCACATCATTGGCGTTTAGCGCCAGACTAGGGAAAGCTCTCATTCATCTCTACCAAGGTGGTGCTAAACGCCACATCACCAGGGCCTTGGGACGTGCACATAACTCACTAGATGGGTGGCACTAAACGCCATATCATCGACGTATAGCACCGAGTACGCTGCAAGGAATAGGGACCACATCCCTGCATGCAATCAACAATGAAGATTCCTTTGATTTAATCTAAAACAAAACAAATAGAAAAGATATTATTAGGTTTTTATTTTAAGTTTGGAATCAATTAGGATTAGAACTATAAAAAGGGAAGAGATTTGCCCTGCGTGCTCTCTTCTTCTCTTCGGCACTTTTCAGTTTTTCACCTTTACGCTTATAGGATTTTCTCTGCACCATGAGCAACTAAACCCTCCATTGTTAAGGTTAGGAGCTCTATTTATTTTGATGGATTAATACTATTGTTCTTCTACTTTTGAGTAATGCACTTATTTCTATTCAAGAATTGGTTTCGTTCTTCATCCTAAGGATTAGAGTATATTGGAAAATAACCTTAATCTAAATTGAATCCCTTTGAATAATTGGGATTAAAGCTTGAAACCCTTTTCTCATAATTCTTCAACTATCTGGTTTTAATGTGATACGTGACATATAATCATATTTCTTTTGGGTTCTTAAGAATTGTGTGGTCTGTAAACCAGAGTTTGAACTTAACCTTTTAACATAATTAATTGATTAAGGAATTGACAGTTGATTAGATTAGAAGAGATTGAATTGCCAAGGAATTGAAATTCAATTATTTAGGGTTTGCCATGAATTATATCTTTGCATGATCAAGATAGATGACAATAATTGTTAATCTGAAAATCTAAATATCTCCAAACTCTTAACTCTCCTCTCATATTATTTTTTGACACATTTATTGTTTGCCTTCTTTCAATTCACTGTCTTTTATGCTATTTGCTATTCAAAACCCCAAATTCAACTTGTCAAACTAGAATAATCAGTTGATCATTGCTTGTTTAATCCATTAATCCTCGTGGAAATGATAACCCACTCATTGTGGTATTACTTCATACGATCTGGTGCACTTGCCGGTAGTTTGTGGGTTGAAAAATTTGCATAAAGTTTTTGGCGCCGTTGCCGGGGATGTATTTGATTAACAACTACCATTTGATTGATTACCTAGATTAGACCTTTTCTTTTGTTTATTTTATTTCATTTTTTTTATTTTTTTATTTTATTTTTTTCCACCTTATTTTAATTTATTTTTCTTTCGAGTGCTTTGTTGGGGGTTCTCTTCACTGTTACATTGAGAATCCCAATTTTCTATGTTTTCTGATTGTTTATGCAGAGAAAGAGGAATAAAGAACCTCTTCTGTACAACCCTGAAATTGAAAGAACTCTTTGAGACAAAGAAAACAAGCTAGAGCTCAGGGAGTTGAAGAAGTCTCTGGGGACAAATCTAAAGAAGAAATTGAAGTCAGTATGGCAGACAATACTGATAATCTTGTTGTCAATAATCCCAACAATGCCCCTCCTGTTAGAAGAACTCTAGGGTCATACACTAACTCTAATCTTGGAAATTCTGGGAGTAGCATTGTCATTCCTCCGGTAAATACTAATAATTTCTAGTTGAAGCCTCAACTCATCACTTTAGAAGTCCTCAGGAAGACCCCAACTTATTCATCGCCAATTTTCTGATGATTTGTGATACGGTCAAGACCAATGGGGTTCCCACCGATGTCTACAAGTTGTTGCTTTTCTCATTTGCTGTAAGGGACTGGGCTAGTCAGTGGCTCGAGACACAACCCAAGGAGAGTATAGCAACCTAGGAGGATTTGGTTAGTGGTGCGCGAATTGTGAACTCGCACAACTTAACCGGCAAGTGCACTGGGTCATCCAAGTAATACCTCAGGTGAGTGAGGGTCGATCCCACGAGGATTGTCAGATTGAGCAAGCAATGGTTGTCTTGTTGGACTTAGTCAGGCGAATAAAAAAGAAGGGTTTGGTGTGTGTAATTCGCATAGAACAATAAGCAATAAAATAAATAAAGCAATAAACAAGTTGGTGTAAAAAAATAAGAAAACAGTTAAGGCTTCAGAGATGTTTATCTTTCCGAATTAAAACGTCTTACCAACTATTTTAACAATGAATGATTCATTCTATAGAAAACCATAAGTATCTAAACCCTAATCTTTTAGTGATTTAGCCTCTTCTAACCTTCATCAACCACCACTCTCGTGGTCACTTAATTCAAATTAGAGGGTGAAGTTCAGAAAACTAGTTTATACCACGAAGGCCCTAATCACCCCAAACTGGCTGAATAGATGTTGCTTATCTCCATCAGTTTGTGTAATTAGCCGTCTAAGAGTAGTGTTTCCAAGCTGTAGTTCAAGCGAGATAACTCTCTCGAGAATCACAAGAACTCATGTAAAAAAAGGGGGTCATACTCTTGTTCCACCCAGTTCATAAGATTAAGAACAAAAATAATCCTTAGAATTGAATCAAACATAAATTAAAATAGAAGAATAATAGTTCTAATCCATAGAAATAAACAGAGCTCATAACCTTAACCAAGAGAGGTTTAGTTGCTCATACTTACAGAGAAAACATAATTCCCTAATGATGCTTAATGCGACCTCCCAGAAAGGGTGCATCCTATACCTTATATACTAACTTAGTAATAAATGCTAAACCTAAAAAAGATATTGTTCGTAAGTAAAGATTACAAAAGGAATTAAAATAAGAATAAGGAGTGCGAAATCCAATTGGAGGCCCAAAGAGAGGGTGTCTTCGGCCTGCTCTTGGCGTTTCATGCCAATTATAGGTGTACAACTCCCTAGAAGGAGTAACTTATCCATGCTTTGATCCCTTACTGGTGCTAAATACCAGTTGGGCGTTTAACGCCCAGGGGGTTGCTGCAGGCTTTTCTTCTTGCTGCTCCAAACTCTGCCAAATTGCTCCGAAATTCACCTAAAATCATAAAAATACCAAAACAACTCAAAGTAGCATCCAAATAGTTTTACACTAAAATCAAGTAAAACTCAATAAAATCTTACTAAAAAAAACTAAAAATGCTAGTAAAAAGGGTATAAGATGCTCACGCATCACAATACCAAACTTAAACAGTTGCTTGTCCTCAAGCAACCAAAAAAATATAGGACCAAAGAAGAGATAATGCTTAAGACCTTCAGTTGTCAATGAAGCTCAGATCTAGTTAATGAATGGGGCTAATGACACTCTAATTATGAATAGCTTCGGCATCTCACTGTCCTTTAAAACTCAGAAATATGGCATCCTTCAGAACTAGAACTTGGATGATATTATAGATTCCCTTCTTTAGGCTCTAATTGATTCTTGAATACAGCTTTTTCTTTTCTTTTCCTTTGGTGCTTTGCACCTTGAGCCTAGCCGTGACTCTAAGTGTTTTGTCTTCAAGTTTAACTTGATACAAGAACACCACAAGTACTTAACTGGGGAACTCTTTGAGTTCTGATTTTTTTCCTTATTTCTCCCAGACAGTGGTGCTTAGAGCCTTAGGCATACTCTATAATAGTAATTGGTCACGACTTTAGGTGTTTAGTCTTAAGGGTTACTTGACACTTTCACACCATAAGCATATGGTTAGGGAAAACCACTCTTTTGAGCTTTTAGATCAATTTTGACCCTCCTAACCATTGATGCTCAAAGCCTTGGACCTTTTTTTTCTTTGATTTTTCTTTTCTTTTCAATTCTTTTTGCTATTTATTTTGCTTCAAGAATCAATTTTTTTCTTATTGTAAAGAATCAATAATACTTCTCTAAGTTCCTATTCCTTAAGAACCAATATTCTCAACTCCAATATCAAATATGCACAGTTAAGGTCATACATTCAGAAATAGAGATAGTGCCACCACATCAAAGTAACTAAAAAACTCATAATACATAACTCAAAATCTCATGAATTTTACTAATTCTTTTCTTTTCTTTTTGATTATTCAAGCTCAGTGAGTAATACATGAGACAAAATTTATTTATTTATTTATATTTTTTAATAAAATAAACATAAAGTACTAAAATAAACAACTAAACTAGAAAGCAAGAAAATCCTACTGGTGATCATGTAACTCATAATAGAGAATAGAAAATAGTATGAAATACTAAAGAACAGAAGTAAAAGAGGCAGAGGATAATGAAACTCAACCACCTCAGTCATGGTGGCCATCTTGCTTCTCAGGCTGTGCTCCTCCGTGAAGATGATTCACCTCCCTTTAGTGCCATGGTTAATAAGATAAATAGAGAGCTCGCCCTGCAATACCAAACTTAAAAGTTTGCTTGTCCCCAAGCAAAAAAAAATTGAAAACGGGGAGGGATATAAAAGCACACGGATGAGTAAAAATAAAATTAATGCAAAAGAGGATGAGAGTAATAGAAAGGAAAGAAGAATTAAATTTTTTTTCTTTTTTGGAGCACCCCTGGTGCACAAAATTAGAACTCGTGCAACTGAACCGGCAAGTGCACCGAGTCGTCCAAGTAATGCCTCAGGTGAGTGAGGGTCGATCCCACGAGGATTGTCGGATTGAGCAAGCAATGGTTATCTTGCTGGACTTTGTCAGGAAAATAGAAGAAATAGTGGTTGTTGTAAATGCATGAAACAGAATAATAAAGAAAGCAATACCAAACTGATGTAGAAACAATAATGAGAAATTAGTTAAGGCCTCGGAAATGCTTATCCTTCTGGATTAATACTTCTTACTGACTACTTCAACAATGAGTGATTTATTCAATGGCAAGGCTGTAAGTGATTAAATCCAGAGTTAGTGGTCATTAATCTCCTTTGATCCACATCAAATTCCAGGGTCAGTGGTCATTCGATTTGAAGGAGGGTGAAGCTCATGCAATTTAATCTCTGATGATCCTACTCAAAATGTCACAGACAAGGTCAGATCTTCTGGATCGGAGAATGAAGCTCAGGATTCTAGCCTTAGCACCACAGAAACCTCAATTACCCATGACTAACGAGATTTTATGTCACTTATCCCAATTAGCCTAGATAACTTATTGGAATCTGTGATGCAGTCTCAAGTTACAGCTCAATACTATCTTATCAGGCACTCGCAAGAACTCATGTAGAATAAGGGGTCATACTTCCGTTCCACCCCAGATTCATAAGGATGAAGAATGAAAATGTATCATAGAATAGAACCAAACATATATTAAAATAGAAAAGTAATGATATTAATCCATGGGAATGAGCAGAGCTCCTATCCTTAACTTAGGAGGTTTAGCTGCTCATACTTTACAGAAAACAAAGAAAATGTGTATGATAGGTTCGAAGATCCATCACAAGGGTGATCTTCCTTCTATTTATATTAATAACTAGACCTAAAAAGATATTAATAATAATTAGAAATTACAAAAATGAGATAGACTAAGCTAAGGAGTGCGAAAATTCACTTCTGGGACCACTTTGGTTGAGTGTTTCGTCCAAGCCTGGCGTTCAATTGGGAATTGGGCATTGAACGCCAGTGAAGCGGGTGAGTGCACTGCCTTGTGCTCCCTTGGTGGCCTTGAACGCCAGTTTTGGACGTTCAACGCTGATCTTGGTCCTTCTTGGGCGTTGAACGCCAGAAAGGGTATAAGTTGGGCATTCAACACCCATTTTGGGCAGTCTTTTCCAAAGTAAAGTATAGACTACTATATATTGCTGGAAAGCTCTAGAAGTTAGATTTCCAACGCCATTAAGAGTACATCAATTAGACCTCTGTAGCTCAAGATATGTCGTTGGAATGCACGGAGGTCAGGATTTGACAACATCGGCTATCCTTTCTTTGCCTCTGAATCTGACTTTGTCAAAACTTGCCAATTTCACCCAAAAATCACCTGAAATCATAAGAAAAACAAAAAAAAACTCAAAGTAGTATCCAAAAGGTGAATTTTTCACTAAAACATATTAACACTAAATAAAAATACTACTAAAAACACTCTAAAAATGCAATGAAAAAGGGTATAAGATGCTCCGTCATTAGAACACCAAACTTAAACTGTTCCTTATCCTCAAGCAACCAAAACCAAGATAGGACAAATGGAAGAGAAAAAATACAATAGGTCTCAGGGTTGTTGGTGCACGAATTGTAAATCACACTTTTTACAACTCGTACCACTAACCAGCAAGTGCACTGGGTCGTCTAAGTAATACCTTACGTGAGTAAGGGTCGATCCCACGGAGATTATTGGCTTGAAGCAATTTATGGTTACCTTGTAACTCTTAGTCAGGAAAACAATAAAATAATTCACTTATCAAATTTGATTGCAAGGAATAAAAGGGCAGAACACAAATTATACTTGTATGCAATGATGGAGAATATGTTGGAGTTTTGGAGATGCTTTGTCTTCTGAAATTCTGCTTTCCTCTGTTTTCTGATTCACGCACACACGTCCTCCTATGGCAAGCTGTGTGTTGGTGGATCACCGTTGTCAATGGCTACCATCCATCCTTCCAGTGAAAAGGGTCCAAATGCGCTATCACCGCACGGCTAATTATTTGCAGGTTCTCAATCGTACCGGAATAGGATTTACTATCCTTTTGTGTCTGTCACTACGCCCAGCACTCTCGAGTTTGAAGCTCGTCACAGTCATTCAATCCCTGAATCCTACTCAGAATACCACAGACAAGGTTTAGACTTTCCGGATTCTCTTGAATGCCGCCATCAATCTAGCTTATACCACGGAGATTCTGATTAAGGAATCTAAGAGATTGTCAGACACACGTTCATGGATTGAGGAAGGTGATGAGTGTCACGGATCATCACCTTCTCCATAATGAGGCGCGAATGGATATCTTAGATAGGAACACGCATGTTTGAATGGAAAACAGAAATACTTGCATTAATTCATCGAGACACAGCAGAGCTCCTCACCCCCAACAATGGAGTTTAGAGACTCATGCCGTCAAAAGTTACAAAGTTCAGATCTAAAAAATGTCATGAGATCCAAAATAAATCTCTAAAAGTTGTTTAAATACTAAACTAGTAACCTAGGTTTACAGAAAATGAGTAAACTATGATAGATAGTGTAGAAATCCACTTCTGGGGCCCACTTGGTGTGTGCTGGGGCTGAGACTAAAGCTTCTCACGTGCCTGGGCTGTTTTGGGCATTCAACGCCAGGCTGTAACCTGTTTCTGGCGTTGAACTCCAACTTGTAACGTGTTTTTGGCGCTGGACGCCAGACTGCAGCATGAAACTGGCGTTGAACGCCAGTTTACGTCATCTATTCTTAAGCAAAGTATAGACTATTATATATTGCTGGAAAGCTCTGGATGTTTACTTTCCAACGCAATTGGAAGCGCACAATTTAGACTCCTGTAGCTCCAGAAATTCCATTCTGAGTGCAGAGAGGTCAAAATCCAACAGCATCAGCAGTCCTTTTTCAGCCTGAATCAGATTTTTGCTCAGCTCCCTCAATTTCAGCCAGAAAATACCTAAAATTACAGAAAAATACACAAACTCATAGTAAAGTCCAGAAATATGAATTTTGCCTAGAAACTAATGAAAATAAACTAAAAACTAACTAAAACATACTAAAATCTATATGAAATTAACCCCAAAAAGCGTATAAAATATCCGCTCATCAGTTGTCAATGAAGCTCAGTTCCAAATATTGAATGGGGTTATTAGCTCTTCACTTCTGAACAGTTTTGGCATCTCACTTTCCTTTGAAGCTCAGAAATATTGGCATCCCTTGGAATTAGAATCCGGATGATATTATTGATTCTCTTCTTTTATCTTTTCTTGATTCTTGAACACAGCTTTTTATTTTAGTGCCTTGCACCTTTTTTAGCCTAGCCATGACTCTAAGCGTTTTGTTTTCAAGTATTACCACCGGATACATAAACGCCACAGGCACTTAACTGGGGAACCCTTTGGATTCGAATTTAACTTTGCTTAAATTCCCAGACAGTGGTGCCTAGAGTTCTTAAGCGTACTCTTTAGCTTTGGATCACGACTTTAACTGCTCAGTCTCAAGCTTTTTATTACTTGACAACTTCATACCACAAGCATTTAGTTAGGGATAGCAACTCATTTGAGCTTTTTAGGCCAATTTTGACCCTTCTAACCATTGATGCTCAAAGCCTTGGATCCTTGATCTTGTATTTTTCTTTATTTTTCTTTTTCTTTTAATAGTTCTTGACCATTGATGCTCAACCCAGTTCATAAGATTAAGAACGAAAATAATCCTTAGAATTGAATCAAACATATATTAAAATAGAAGAATAATAGTTCTAATCCATAGAAATAAGCAGATCTCCTACCTTTAACCGAGTGGTTTAGTTGCTCATACTTACAGAGAAAACAGGGTTTTGAAAAGTACGGAAGGAAGAAGATCCTAAACCTAAGTGATCTTTTCCTTTTAAATACTAACCTAATTTGAAACAGAAATAAAATAAAATAATAAATTTTAAACTTAAAAGATATTGTTTGTAAATAAAAATTACAAAAAGAAATTAAAATAAAACTAATAAGTGTTAAATCCACTTGAGAGGCCCAAAGAGGTGTGAAACGGACTGCTGCTCAAGGGGGCGGGAGTGCAACGTTGCTGGCCTGTGTCCTCCGCTAGCGTGAAACGCCAGGTGGGCGTTCAGCGCCCAGGGGGGATGCTGATAGCATTTTCCTTTTTAGCTCCAAACTCTGCCAAATTGCTCTGATTTTCACCTAAAATCATAAAAACATGAGAAAAACTCAAAGTAGCATCCAAAGGTGGTTTTTGTACTAAATCAAGTAAAAGGAGATAAAATCTAACTAGAAACAACTAGAAAATAATGCCAAAAAGGGTATAAAATATTCACGTATCAGTTACCACAACCTCCTCAAAAACCTTCATCATTGAAATTTACGTTACAATCCTTCATGCAAGAAACCAGATCCTCCATCAAAAACTTAGAGGTTCATACGGGTCAGTTAAGCAAGCAAGTTGCTGAGAGACCTACCAACACTTTTTCCAGTAATACAGTTCCAAATCTAAGGGAAGAATGCAAGGCCATCAGCCTGAGAAGTGGAAAAATGGTAGGCACAGAAGCCAAGGGTGATGAAGAAGATGCTGAAGAAGCTATGAAGAAAGGTAGACCCACAGGGGAGCATGCCACTCCTATCTCCTCTTCCATCCTAGTTCAAGTTGAGGTAGAGCAACCCAAGGTGAAGATTCCAATGTCTGAGTATAAGCCTAAAATTTCATACCCTCATAGGCTTCAAAAGGGAACCAAAGACAAGTCATTTTCAAAGTTCTTGAAAGTTTTCAAGAAATTGCAGATTAATATTTCTTTTGCTGAGGCTTTGAAGCAAATGCCTCTCTATGTTAAATTCATGAAGGAGTTGTTGACAAATAAGAGGAATTGAAAGGAGAGTGAGACTGTGGTGCTTACTAAAGAATGCAGTGAAATTATCCAATAGAACCTCTATAAAAAGATGAAAGATCCGAGAGCTTTTTGATTCCTTACACCATTGGTGATGTTACTATTTAGAGAGCTTTGTGTGATCTTGGAGCAAGCATCAATTTAATGCCACTTTCTTTGCTGAAAAAGCTTCACATTGATGAGATAAAACCCACTAGAATTTCTCTTCAACTTACTGATCGTTCAATTAAATTTCCACTTACAGTTGTTGAGAATTTGCTAGTGAAGGTGGGAACCTTTATATTTCCCACTGATTTTGTGATATTGGATATGAAGGAAGATGTTAATGCTTCCATTATTCTGGAAATACCTTTTCTAGCAACCAGGAGATAATGATGAACAAATTGTTTCTAATGTTCTTCAGGCCTTGCAACATCCCAGTGACTCTGAGGGGTGCATGAAAATTGATTTGATTGAGCCGTTGATTCAAGAGGTTTTAGAAGTAGACGAACTTGACAATTCTTTGGAGCCTCTTACAGAGGATAATTTGACTGAGATTGATGATTCTCCACCTCCAAAGGAAGAACCTCATGTGTCCAAGGAGAAAGGGGGGGATCTCAAAGCTTGAATTGAAGCCTTTACCTTCTTTTCTTAAGTATGCTTTTCTAGGAGAAAAGGACTCTTATCTAGTTATTATAAGCTCCTCTCTGAGTAGTTGTGAAGAGGAAGCGTTGCTACAAGTACTGAGAGACCACAAAACAGCTCTTAGTTGGACCATTAGTGATTTAAAAGGGATAAGCCCATCTATGTGTATGCATAAAATCCTACTTGAGGAAGATTCTAAACCCTTGGTGCAACCACAAAGGCGGCTTAATCCGGTTATGAAAGAGGTGGTCCAGAAAGAGGCTATGAAGCTATGGGAAGCAGGGATCATTTACCCAATTTCTGATAGTCCTTGGGTAAGTCCTGTGCAAGTTGTTCCCAAGAAGAGAGGAGTTACAGTGATTGCAAATGAGAAGAATGAGTTGATTCTCACAAGAATCGTCACCAGTTGGAGAATGTGTATTGACTATAGGAAGCTCAACACTGCTACTAGGAAGGACCACTTCCCCCTATCCTTCATTGATCAGATGCTTGAGAGGTTAGCTTTCTGGATGGATATTCAGGATATAATTAGATTGCAGTGAGGATCCTCAAGACCAGGAGAAAATGACATTTACTTGTCCTTGGAGTATTTGCTTACTGCCGGATGCCGTTTAGATTATGCAATGCCCCAACAACTTTTCAAAGGCGTATGATTTCTATATTTTTTGACATGATTGAAAAGTTTATTAAGGTATTTATAGATGATTTTTTGTATTTGGTATTTCTTTTGATACTTGCCTACATCATCTAACTTTAGTCTTGAAATGGTGCCAAGAGATAAACCTTGTTTTAAACTGAGAAAAATGCCATTTTATTGTAACTGAAGGTATTGTTCTTGGGCACCGTATTTCAAGCAAAGGAATTGAAGTTGATAAAGCCAAGGTGGAGATAATTGAGAAATTACCACCACCTGCTAATGTGAAGGCCATACGAGTAAAGAAAGAAACATTGATTTGTGGGTTTTTAAAAGCATAAAACAATAAAACACAAGTAAAGAAAGAAAATAATGAGTTTGATGTGAAAGTAGTGAGAGAAAATAGTTATGATATTAGAGATGTTTACTTTTTTGGATTAAAATTTCTTACCAATTATTTTAATCATGCAAGATTCATTTCATGGCAAACTGTAATTAACTAAACTCTAATCTCTTACTGATTTAATTTCCTCTAACCTTCATCAATTGCCAATCTCTTGGTCACTTGATTCTGATTAGAGGGTTAAATGCAAATCAAGTTTATGGCCACAAAAACCCTAATTACTCAAAGCTAAATGGATTATATGTCACGTATTCAGATTAGTTCAAGTAATTAGCAATTTAAGTGGAGTTTACTTTCAAGCTGTTGTTCAGGTGAGAGACCTCTCTCGAGGATCACAAGAACGCATATAGAAAAAGGGTCATACTCTCGTTCCACCAGATTCATCAAATTAAGAATGAAAGTAATCCTTAAAACTGAATTAGTAAATTAAAAAAAATAGAAGAATAATAGTTTTAATCCATAGAAATAAATGGAGCTCCTAACAGGTGTGCGAAATTTAGAACTCCACACAACATAACCGGCAAGTGCACCGGGTCGTCCAAGTAATACCTTAGGTAAGTGAGGGTCAATCCCACGAGGATTATTGGATTGAGCAAGCAGTGGTTCTCCTGCAGATCTTAGTCAGGCAAATAGAAAGTTGATTGGTTACTGTTGAATGCACATAAAATAAACAAGAAAGCAATAAAGAAGTAGCTGAGAAACAATAGTGAGAAATCAGTTAAGACTTTGGAGATGCCTTATCTATCTGGATTAACTTTTCTTAGTGTCTATTTCAATAATTAATTATTCATTCCATGGCAAACTGTAAGTGATTAACGCCACGCCAATGGTCATTAATCTCCTCTGATCCACATCACATGCCACACCAATAGTCATTTAATCTGAACGAGGGTGAAGCTCTAGCAATTCAATCTCTGGTGATCCTACTCAAAATGCCATAGATAAGGTCAGATCTTCCGGATCGGAGAATAAAGCTTTATGATTCTAGTTTATACCACAAAGGCCCTAATCGCCTCAGATCTCGGCTGAACAGATGTTCCCATGTCCCCAACGAGATTGTGGATTAGCCATCTAAGAGATATATTCTCAAGCTTGTAGTTCAATGCTATCCCTCTCGAGACTCGCAAGAACTCATGTAGAACAAGGGTCATACTCCAGTTCCGCCCCAGATTCATAAAGATTGAAGAACAAAAATACATCTTAGAATGGAATCAAACATAGATTGAAATAGAAACAACAATATTATTAATCCATGAGAATCAGCAGAGCTCCTAACCTTAACCTAGGAGGTTTAGTTGCTCATAATATTCAAAGACACATTAAGAAGGTGTAATGTAATATATCTGTGCTTCTCCCCTCCTGGGAGGCATAGTCCTTAGGAAGAAGGAAGTCCCTCATTTATAATAAAAACTCAAAGACTAAACCTAAAAGATATTGTTTTTAATTAAAAATTACAAAAAGGTAAATAAAATAAGCTAAGAAGTGCTAAAATCCACTTTGGAGCCCACTTGGTGTGTGTTTGGGCTGATGCCTGGCGTTCAAATCAAGTTTTGGGCATTTTTCGCTCCCCTTGGGGCATTGAACGCTAGTTTGGGCATTCAACTTGGGAAGTTGGTCCTGTTTGGGCGTTGAACGCCAGAAAGGGGGTAATTTGGGTCTTCAATGGCCGTTTTGGGCCGTCGTCTCCAAAGAAAAGTATAGACTATTATATATTGCTAGAAAGATCTGGAAGTTAGCTTTCCAACGTCGTTAAGAGCGCATCAATTGAACTTTTTCAGCTCTAGAAATGCTCGTTTGAATGCACGGAAGTCAGGATCTGACAACATTTGCTATTCTTTTGTTGCCTCTGAATCAGCCTTTGACAAAACTTGCTAGATTCACTAAAAAATCACCTAAAATCATAGAAAAACCATAAAAACTCAAAGTAGCATTCAAAAAGTGATTTTTGCATTAAAATCTACTAAAATATAATAAAACTTAACAAAATATACTAAAAACATCACAAACTTAAACAACTATTAAAATTAAACTGAAATAACTTAAATAAACTTAAAGAAAAATAAGAAAACATTAATTATTGATGGGTTGTCTCCCAACAAGCGTTTCTTTAACGTCACTAGCTTGACGGTTAGCTCCTTACGGAGATGGATAGGGGCTCAGAATTTCACCCCTTACAGTGAACTTCTTGCCTGTGCTCTTATGGATAAGTTCTACATGCTCTGGAGGCAGAATCCTGTTCACAGTGTGTGGAATGACTAGATTGTCAGTGAAGACAACTCTCATGTCAAGTGAGAGGCCTTCAGTGGGGGTCTTCTTGTCCCTCCACCCTTTAGGTACTTTCTTCTTAGTACCAGTGTTTTCAGTGCTTGACAATGGCTGCCCAACAATAAACTTAGAGTTGGTGTCTGGGGGCTCTGTATAGCTCTGCTCTGAGAGAGAAGGTTGGAACACTAGGTGTTGTACAAATATATCTTTTCTGTCAAAGGGAGAGTTGGGGTTAGGCATCTTGAACAAAATGTGGTCCTCCCATAACTGTAGAATCAGCTCTCCCTTTGCTACATCAATATGGCATTGGCAGTGGCTAGGAAGGGTCTTCTAGGATGATGGACTCATCCTCTTCCTCCCTAGTATCCAAGATTATAAAATCTGCAGGGATGTAAAGGTTCTCAACCTTTACTAAGACATCTTCTACATGACCATAAGCCTTTTTCATTGATCTGTCTACCATCTCTAGTGAGATGCTTGTAGCTGGTACCTCAAAAATTTCCAACTTCTCCATTACAGAGAGTGGCATAAGGTTTATGCTTGACCCTAGGTCACATAGAGCCTTATCAAAGGTAATGGTGCCTATGGTACAGGGAATCAGGAAGCATCCAAAATCCGGCAGCTTCTGAGGTAGTTTCTGCTGAACCAAAGCATTGAGTTCCTTGGTGAGCACTGGAGGTTCTTCCTCCAATGGCTCTGTGCCAAACAACTTGGCATTCAGCTTCGTTAGAATTCCTAGGTACCGAGCAACTTGCTCCTCCCTAGTTTCCTCTTCCTCATCAAAGGAAGAGTACACTGCAGATTCTATGATCTTTAACCAAGCATTCAAAAGAACTTCAATTGGTTCCTCATGAACCTTGGGTTCCATCAGTTCTTCAATAGGGGAGTTCTCAATGGGCTTAGTGTTGCCAATTACCCCTGTTGTAGCATTCAATGCTAGGACTTGTGTTTCTTTGGGCGTTGAACGCCCAGCTTGTGTCCCTTTGCTAGCGTTCAACGCCAGTTTTTTCTCTGCCATGGGCGTTGAATGCCCAGTAAGGACCTCCTTACTGGCATTCAACACCAGTGATGGTGGTTGGTTGGCCGTTGAATGCCCAATAAGGACCTCCTTATTGGCGTTCAATGCCAGAGATGGCTCACCCTTGGGCGTTGAATGCCCAGTAAGGATTTCCTTGCTGGCATTCAATGGTAGATTATCCCCTTTAGATTCGGCATCCACTTCCACAGTGATGGCCTTGCACTCTTCTCTTGGGTTCACTTCAGTGTTACTAAGAAGAGTGTTAGGAAAGGTCTCATGAATTCTCTTGCTCAGTTGACCAACTTGTACCTCCACATTTTTTATGGAGGACCTAGTTTCTGTTATAAAACTATGAGTGGTCTTAGAGAATTTAGAGACTATGGTTGCTAAGTCAGAAAGACTCTGCTTAGAAGTCTCCATCTGTTGCTGAGAAGATGGGAATGGTAGTCTGTTGTTGAACCTATTCTGGGTTCTTCCACCTTGATTATTGTTGAAGCCTTGCTGAGGCTTTTGTTGATCCTTCCATGAAAGGTTAGGATGATTTCTTCATGAGGAATTGTAGGTGTTTCCATAGGGTTCTCCCATGTAATTCACCTCTTCCATCATGGGTTGATCTGGATCATAGGCATCTCCATCATAGGAGGTGTGGTGTGCGGAAATCGTGACGGTTCCATTCCTTGGTAACGGTGCTAAAAACTCAATACGCACGTTCATAATCTTAGTTCTTTGTCACAACTTAGCACAACTAACCAGCAAGTGCACTGGGTCGTCCAAGTAATAAACCTTACGTGAGTAAGGGTCAATCCTACGGAGATTGTCGGCTTGAAGCAAGCTATGATCACCTTGTAAATCTCAGTCAGGCGGATTCAATTGATTATAGAGATTTAATAATTAAAAATATAAATAAAACATAAAATAAAGATAGTGATACTTATATAATTCATTGGTGAGAATTTCAGATAAGCGTATAGAGCCTCTGCTTTCCTATTATCTTCATCCAATCATTCATACTCCTTTCTATGGCAAGCTGTATGTTAGGCATCACCGTTGTCAATGGCTACATCCTGTCCTCTCAGTGAAAATGGTCCAATGCACTGTCACTACATGGCTAATCATCTGTCGGTTCTCGATCATACTGGAATAGGATCGATTGATCCTTTTGCGTCTGTCACTATGCCCAGCACTCGCGAGTTTGAAGCTCATCGCAGCCATCCCTTCCCAGATCCTACTCGGAATACCACAGACAAGGTTTAGACTTTCCGGATCTCAAGAATGGCCGTCCATGGATTCTAACTTATACCACAAAGATTCTGATTAAGGAATCCCATAGATACTCATTCAATCTAAGGTAGAACGGAAGTGGTTGTCAGGCACGCGTTCATAGGTTGGGAATGATGATGACTGTCATGATCATCACATTCATATTGAAGTGCGAATGAATATCTTAGAATCAGAATAAGCTTGAATTGAATAGAAAAATGATAGTACTTTGTACTAATTCATGAGGAACAGCAGAGCTCCACACCTTAATCTATGGTGTGTAGAAACTCTACCGTTGAAAATACATAAGTGATAGTGGAGTTCATTGGTCTCGGCCCCAGAGGGGAACCGGAGTCACCAAGACTAAAATTGATCCGAAGATGTAAATACAATAGTAAAAAGTCCTATTTATGCTAAACTAGTTACTAGGGTTTACAGAGATAAGTAAATGATGCAGAAATCCACTTCCGGGGCCCACTTGGTGTGTGCTTGTGCTGAGCATTGAGCTTTACACGTGTAGAAGCTTCTCTTGGAGTTGAACGCCAGTTTGTAACCTGTTTCTGGTGTTTAACTCCACTTTGCAACCTGTTTCTGGCGTTTAACTCAAGAATGCAGCATGGAACTGGCGTTGAACGCCAGTTTGCGTCATCTAAACTCGGGCAAAGTATAAACTATTATATATTGCTGGAAAGCCCTGGATGTCTATTTTCCAACGCAATTGAGAGCGCGCCATTTGGAGTTATATATCTCTAGAAAAGCCACTTTGAGTTCAGGGAGGTCAGAATCCAACAACATCTGCAGTCCTTCTTCAACCTCTGAATCTGATTTTTGCTCACGTCTCTCAATTTCAGCCAGAAAATACCTGAAATCACAGAAAAACACACAAAATCATAGTAAAGTATAGAAATGTGATTTTTATTTAAAAACTAATAAAAATATACTAAAAACTAACTAAATTATACTGAAAACTATGTAAAAACAATGCCAAAAAGCGTATAAATTATCCGCTCATCAAGGTGTTTTGAGTGCTGCTAGCTACAGCTTGCACTCCAATCAAGTGCTGAGAAATCATATTGACCTATTGAGACAAGATCTTGTTCTGAGCTAATATAGCATTCAGAGTGTCAACCTCTAGAACTCCTTTCTTCTGAGCTACCCTATTGTTCACAGAGTTTCTCTCAGAAGTGTACATGAATTGGTTGTTTGCAACCATTTCAATGAGCTCCTCTTCCTCTACAGACATTTTCTTCAAGTGGAGTGATCCACCAGCTGAATGATCAAAGGACATCTTTGATATCTCAGATAGACCATCATAGAAAATTCCTAGGATAGACCATTCTGAGAGCATGTTAGGAGGACACCTCTTGATCAGTTTCTTATATCTTTTCCAAGCTTCATAGAGGGATTCACCCTCTTTTTGTCTGAAGGTTTGACCTTTCACTCTAAGATTTCTCATCTTTTGAGGTGGAAAGAACTTGGCCAAGAAATCATTGACTAACTTTTTCCAAGAGTCTAAGCTTTCCTTAGATTGAGAATCCAACCATATCCTAACTCTATCTCTAACAGCAAAAGGGAAAAGCATAAGCCTGTAGACCTCAGGATCCACTCCATTGGTCTTAACAATGTCATAAATTTGCAAGAATTCAGATAGAAACTGATGTGGATCTTCAAGTAGAAGTCCATGGAACTTGCAATTTTGTTGTATTAGAGAGACTAACTGAGGCTTTAGCTCAAAGTTATTAGCTCTAATGGCTGGTATAGAGATACTTCTGCCATAGAGGTCAGAAGTTGGTTGATAAACCACTATTTTATGGTTTATCTTATGCTCAATTGAGTGGATTTTATCAACTCTTTACCCACTTATTCATACTATTTGCATGGTTTTACATTTGCCTTCCTAATTATGTGCTTTGATTGAAAACATGCTTCTTTGGCCTTAAGTTTCCTATGTTTAAATCCTCTCTTATTACCATTAGATGCCTTGATATGTGTGTTAAGTGATTTCAAAGATTACAGGGCAGGATTGGCTTAGAGGATAGAAAGGAAGCATGCAAAAGTGGAAGGAATACAAGAAGCTGGAGAAACTGCTAAGTTGTCCAGCCTGACCTCTTCGCACTCAAATGGCTATAACTTTAGCTACAGAGGTTCAAACGACGCAGTTTTAGTTGCGTTGGAAAGCTAACGTCCGGGGCTTCGATTTGATATATAAAATGTCATAGTTGCCTTAACTCTAGATGACGCGGTCGCGTGATCCACGCAGACGCGTCACAGTGACAAAAATTAGCGTGTTTGAATTCGCAACCAGCAAATTCTGGGCTGTTTCTGACCCAGTTTGCGGCCCAGAAAACACATATTAAAGGCTATAAAGTGGGGGACTGCATCCATTCAAAAAACAAGCATTCAGATTCACAATTTTAGGAGTAGATGTAGTCTTCAGAGAGAGGTTCTCTCCTCTCTCTTAGGATTAGGATTTAGGACTTCTCTTAGTTTTAGGAGTGACTCTCAATCCCAGGTTCAATATTCCTTTTATTTATTTTCTCAATTTAATTTATGAACTCTTTATGTTTGGATTGATTTTCTTAATTAATGTTATTTGAGGTATTTTCAGATTTATGATTGCTTTCCTTTATTTATATAAATAATTTGGATTTTTTCCTTTTGGCTTTGGTTGAGTCATTGGAGACTCTTGAGTTATCAAACTCATTGTTAATTAAAAATTGAAATTATTCAAGAATTAATTCGAGTTCCACTAACTCTGACTTTTCCCAAGGAAAGACTAGGACTTGAGGAATCAGAATTAATTCGTCCACTTAACTTACCTTCATAGTTAGAGGTTAACAAAGTGGGAGAAAAATCCAATTCTCATCACAATTGATAAGGATAACTAGGATAGGACTTCCAGTTCTAATACCTTGCCAGGAGTTTATTTTTTTTGTTATTATTTTATTTCCTCTGCCATTGCTATTCTTACTTTTTACCTTGATCCAAAACCCCAAAACATACCTTTGCATAACCAATAATAAGAACACCTCCCTGCAATTCCTTGAGAAGACGACCCGAGGTTAAATACTTCGGTTATCAATTTCAAAGGAGTTTGTTACTTGTGACAACCAAAACGTTTGTAAGAAAGGAATTCTTGTCGGTCTATAAGCTATACTTACAACGCGAATTTATTGTGAAAATTCTAGATCGCGCGAGAGTTCCTCTCATCAAAATGGCGCCGTTGCCAGGGAATTGCAAACGTGTGCCTTATTGTTGGTTATTGTAAATATTTGCTTTTTGCTTGTTTTTTTGTTTTTATTTTTGCTTTTTCGTAAATTAAGAGGTTATTGGTTTTTATTTAGTTATTAAAATTTTTTTTAAAAAAAATTTGTTCTTGGTGTTCATCTTGATCTTCAAGTTGTTCTTCGTGTTCATCTTGACCTTCAAGTTGTTCTTAGTTGTTTTCTTCGTTTTGATCTAAAAAATTTTAAGTTTGGTGTCATTTTATTGTTTTTCTCTTTCCTCATTAAATTCAAAAATTCAAAAATTTAAAACTCAAATTTCAAAAAATTCAAAATTCAAATTTCAAAATTTCAAATTTCAAAATTTAAATTTCAAAATTCAAATCTTTTTCAAAAAATAAAAAATAAAAAAAATCATATCTTTTTCAAAATCTTATCTTATCTTATTTCAAAAATCAAATTTCAAAATTTAATTTTCAAATTCAAAATTTAAATTTCAATAACCTTTTAATTTAAAATTTGTTTTTATTTGTTGTTTTTAATTTTTATTTACTATTATGAGTTCTCACCCCTCTCGCTTTGAGTTTGGTTCTAATGTTGTTGCAAGGAATGGAAATTATAACAGGAACATGCATCAAGGTCAAAACAATCAGAGATGGAAGGAGCCACGAGGATCTGATCAACCCTTTCGGCAACAACACCTTCTACAGTACCACAGACAAAGACCATTCCACGATGCATACCAAGACAATAGTTATGGTGGACCCTTCCGTGACAACCAACATCCACCAAATTACTATAGTCAAGAGCCATTTCAGGGGGCATACCAAGATGATAGATATGATGGACCCCCATCATATGCATATGAACCTCCTTAACACAACTTTGAACCACCACACTCACAAGCCAACTACAACCATTCACCTCTATATGACCCTAACCCGTATCCACCATACCAACCACCTTATGAGCCAAATGAACCATACACAGAACCACCACCATTCCAACACAACTACTCACATGAACCACCACCTCAATATTCACCATCTCCATATCATTATCAAGATGAACCACCTTCCTATTATGAACCCTCTCTCCCAACCAATGAACCCTCATATCCACCCCAACCTCCAATGGATGACAGACTTCGTGTTATTCTTCAAAGGCAAGAAAGGATGAATAAGAGTGTGCTAAAATTTGCGGCCGCCTTAGGCGAGTTAGTAAATGTAATAGCTTCCCAATATCTGAGCACTCAAAGAACTCCCATGGATACATGTGGAGAATCAAAAGAAGAGCAAAGCATGAAGGAGACACTAGAAACTTCGGTGGACAATGAGGAACATGGCTTTGTATTAGAACAAGTGGAGGAAGCCATAGTAGTTATAGAGGAAGAAGTGGTTGAAGACTTAGGAGATGCTGAACCTCCATGGAAAAGTCAAGACATAGAGCCTCCTTCCAAGACGGTTGCATTTGATGTTGAGGAGGGTGTACAACCTCCAAGGCATATCATAGTTGAAGACTTGGAAGAGGTTGGTCAAGAGATGGAGATTAAAGAAGAAGAAGCACAACCTCCCATGCCCTTGGTGAGTAATGAAAAAAAGATTGAATTGGAAGAAAGCTACCAAGAGGAAGAGGTTGATATTGAAGAAACTTGCAAAGAGGTGGAAGTTGTCAGAGAAGAGCACAAGGGAGTGGAGCTTGCAAATTCGTTAGAAATACTTCCCCCTAAGTTGCCATCATCCTTCACAACATTCAAGTGGGTAAAATTCACATCCCTTAGCTTTCTAATTCCACTTGAATATGGGCTACTGGAGACGGATGGTCAACTTAGAGCTCTTTGTGGCATAAAGAGTAAGAGGAAGATGGTCAGTGGTAAGAATTGTCATGCAAGGTTCAACATGGTTGTGTGCTCAAATTTTACATGCAAGGGTTGGTGTAAAGCTCAACTGAATGGGTCTAGGAAGTTGTTTGGACGCTTCACTGAGAATTCTAAAGCTGAACCACCCGGATGGAATCATGATAATCAACTTGAAGACAGGTGTAGAAATAAGATTTGGGATCCCGGAGGATATTGGAATAACAAACATTGGTGGAGATTCCTGGATGAGTTCAAGCATAAGCCACCATAACAGGAAGCTCACCAAATGTCAAACTTAAGGACTTTAACTAAAAGTGCTAGGTGGGAGACAACCCACCATGGTATGATCGTTCCTTTTTCATTTTTATTTAGTTTTATTTGTTTTCGAATTTTATTTTATTTTACTTTATTGAACCTGGAGTTTTGCATAACATTCATATTAGCATTGCATTCTGCATACTGCATAAAAAAAAAGAGAAAACACGCATGCGACGCGGCAGCGTCGCTGACGCGTCCGCGTCACCAGTGCAATGGGAAGAAAAGGAAACGAACAGAGAGTCACGCGAGATCGTGGCTGGAGGCGCGCCTTTAGCATAATTTGACCCACACGACCGCGTCGCTCACGCGACCGCGTCGCCCACGCGGCCGCGTGCCATGTAAATCGACGTAACAAGGGTGTATGGCAGAAAGTTGAGCTGGAGTTGGGCTGGACTCGTGCTGGAAGCCCAAGCCCTCCCACGCAAATGCGTGCCCCACGCGTCCGCGTCATATTAGAAATAAGGCCACTCACGCGATCGCATGCCCCACGCGACCGCGTCACCCAGATTTTTGGCAATATGCATTTAAACAGAGAGTTGCGCGAACGCGAGGCTGCACTCGCGCCAATCGCACAAATCAGGCCATGTGATCGCGTGACCCACGCGTCTGCGTCACTTGACCTTATCGCGCACCACGCGACCGCGTCACTCACGCGACCGCGTCAAAAGCGGCGCACAGAATATCCAAATCAGCCAATTTTCTTATCTTTTCTTCTCTAATCCTAATTTTTCTATCTTTTCTTATTCTTTCTTCTTTCTTTCTTACTTTATTTCTTTTCCTTCTCATTCTTCTTCTCTTTTATTTTATTTTGTTTAATTTATTTGCATACTTTCATTCATTGCATTTTAATTTTGTGCATATTTTTATTTTCTTTTCTAAATTTATTATTTTACCATTGGTGTTCAAATATTCTTATTCAATTGTTATATCTTTCTGGTATTATCTTGGTGCTTATGACTTATTTTATTCTGGTTAGATAATATTATTTATATCAATACAAATCTTTTATATCTGTATTACTTTTTCATTGACATGAATTTATATTATCTCTCCTCCCCCACTCTCTTCCCCATTATTGCAAATTTTGCACCATTGGTATGCCATGGCTTCTATTGTTTTCTCACGTACATGTTGAAGCTTCCATGTAAATGAGACCCTTATCAAATGACATTAACCCAACCATACTTCATTTATTTTCTTATCTCTATTATTGGGTTACCTTTCTTCCCTTTTTCTTTCAGGATGGCCACCCGGAAGGGAACCGAAAGACGTTTATAAGGGGAGACAAACAAGTCCATCTGCACAATCTTTAGAGAAAAGCATCAGTTGGAACAACCCGTTCACCTGCACACCTCAGCATGCACCGAGGACGGTGCAATCTTTAAGTGTGGGGAGATCGATACCGATCTCCATGGGTTAATTATTTTCTTCTCAACACCAATATTTTATTTAGTACATTGTTGTTACATTTGCATGTTTCATTGCATGATTTTTTTTTTGATTTTATGCATTTAGCTACTACTTGGTTGAGAAATAATAAGTTTCTTTTTAAGATCCTATTTTTGAAAATTTTCACTAATTTAAAATCAAAATTTTTTGTGTTAAATTTGTTTGAAGTTGTATTTGGAACATGGTTTTTGAGCTAAAAAACACACAACCTGTGAGATTTTGAGCTTATTTACATGGTTATATTATTTAACCATAAATATTTTATTCTTGTGTGTTTTCTTCCCTATGATTGCGATCTTTACTTTGTTTCAATCTATATGTCCAATATTCAGTGTATTTACATGTTTGCATATGATTGAGGCCATTATTTGATTTTAGCTCACTTATCCCAAATAAGCCTACCCTTTAAATTACCCTTGTCAGCCACCTTGAGCCTTTCAATCCCCATTTATTCTATACTTTACCACATCACTAGCTTTAAGCGGAAAACAAATTAATTATCCCAATTGAATCTTTGGTTAGCTTAAGATAGAGATTGTGTAACAACTAAGTGTGGAAAAATTGTGGGAACATGGGTTAATAAGGGAATGTAACATGTTTCTAATTTATTTGAATATTGGAAATTTGGGAACCTACTCATGAAAAACCAAAATAGAAAAATAATAGAAAATTCATGTGCATTGATAAGTTATGTTTATTTCTCTACAAAAAAAAAACCAAAAATATTCAATAAATAAATAAATAAATAAGGGGACAAAATTACTCCAATGCTAAGTTAATAAAAAGATCAATGCACATGTGATAAAAGTAAAGAAATATCAAAATTTTGGTACATGAGTATGGGAATCATACAAAAGTGGGAATTATGGGTAGCTAGGCATGAATTTAAAAGTATATAGAGTATATGTATATTAGGTGAGAGCTTAGGATAATTAAAGATTCATATTATAGCTCACTTGGCCATACATATATCCTTTACCTTTACCTCAGCCCCATTACAACCCTGAAAAGACCTCATGATGTTTGCATTGGAACATTACATATTTGTTGATTGGTTAGATGAAGAACAAAGTTTTAGAAAGCATGACTAGAGAAGAGTAGAGTGATTGACCCTAGACACTTGAGAGTTAGAGTGATATACACTACCAGTAAGGGTTCAGTGCTTAATTCTATGTTCCCGGCTTTCATGAGCTATCTTCTTACAAGTTTATTTGCTTTTTATTGTATGATTTGAATTAGTGAAATCTGATTTATGTTTGTCTTGAAAGATTTGTTTACTTTTAACCAAGTAGGTAGAATCATTTTGCATGTAGTTGCATTCATATAGGTAGGTTACATTTCATACTCTCTATCATTCCTCTTCATCTTTATAGCTTCTCTTGAGCTTAGCATGAGGACATGCTAATGTTTAAGTGTGGGGAGGTTGATAAACCACTATTTTATGGTTTATCTTATGCTCAATTGAGTGGATTTTATCAACTCTTTACCCACTTATTCATACTATTTGCATGATTTTACATTTGCCTTCCTAATTATGTGCTTTGATTGAAAACATGCTTCTTTGGCCTTAAGTTCCCTATGTTTAAATCCTCTCTTATTACCATTAGATGCCTTGATATGTGTGTTAAGTGATTTCAGAGATTACAGGGCAGGAATGGCTTAGAGGATAGAAAGGAAGCATGCAAAAGTGGAAGGAATATAAGAAGTTCGAGAAACTGCTAAGCTGTCCAGCCTGATCTCTTTTCATTCAAACGGCTATAACTTTAGCTACAGAGGTCCAAACAATGCGGTTCCAATTGTGTTGGAAAGCTAACGTCCGAGGCTTCGATTTGATATATAATATATCATAGTTTCCCTAACGCTAGGCGATGCGGTCGCGTGATCCACGCGGACGCATCGCAGTGACGAAAATCAGCGTGTTTGAATTCGCAACCAGCGAATTCTGGGCTGTTTCTGACTCAGTTTGCGGCCCAGAAAATACAGATTAAAGGCTATAAAGTGGGGAAATGCATCCATTCAAAAAACAAGCATTCAAATTCACAATTTTAGGAGTAGATGTAGTCTTTAGAGAGAGAGAGATTCTCTCCTCTCTCTTAGGATTAGGATTTAAGACTTCTCTTAGTTTTAGGAGTGACTCTCAATCCCAGGTTCAATATTCCTTTTATTTATTTTCTCAATTTAGTTTATGAACTCTTTATGTTTGGATTGATTTTCTTAATTAATGTTATTTGAGGTATTTTCAGATTTATGATTTCTTTCCTTTATTTATATAAATAATTTGGATTTTTTTCTTTTGGCTTTGGTTGAGTCATTGGAGACTCTTGAGTTATCAAACTCATTGTTAATTGAAAATTGGAATTCTTCAAGAATTAATTCGAGTTCCACTAACTCTGACTTTTCCCAAGGAAAGACTAGGACTTAAGGAATCAGAATTAATTCGTCCACTTAACTTACCTTCATAGTTAGAGGTTAACAAAGTGGGAGAAAAATCCAATTCTCATCATAATTGATAAGGATAACTAGGATAAGACTTCCAGTTCTAATACCTTGCCAGGAGTTTATTTTTGTTGTTATTATTTTATTTCCTCTGCCATTGCTATTCTTACTTTTTACCTTGATCCAAAACCCCAAAACATACCTTTGCATAACCAATAATAAGAACACCTCCCTGCAATTCCTTGAGAAGACGACCCGAGGTTAAATACTTCGGTTATCAATTTCAAAGGAGTTTGTTACTTGTGACAACCAAAACGTTTGTAAGAAAGGAATTCTTGTCGGTCTAGAAGCTATACTTACAACGCGAATTTATTGTGAAAATTCTAGATCGCGCGAGAGTTCCTCTCATCATTGGTGCAATGAAGTCACCAAGAACCTTCCTTGCATCTCTTTCATTATTCGGTTCAGCTACCATGTCTGTACTTTTAGTTTCTTGTTCAAAAAGTTCTGTGAGGTCTCTTCCGGAATGTTGTGCTTTAACTTGTTGCAAACGCTTCCTTAGGGTCCTCTCAGGTTCAGAATCAAGATCAAAGAGAGGTTCTTTATCCTTGTTCCTGTTCATAAACAAGAAAGAAGAAGAATAAGAGCTCTATATTAAAGAATAGAGAACTCCCTGTGAGATGTGAAGAAGAAAAAAGAATGAAGATAGAGAGAGGAGAAGAAGAATTCGAATAAAGAGGGGTAGAGAATTCGAAATTAGAAGTAAAAGGAGAAAATAGAATTAAAATATTTTTGTTCTTATTTTATTTATTGATTAAATTAAAAAGATTTGAAAACTTGAATGTGATTTTCGAAAGAGAAGAGAGAGAAAGAGAAGAGAAGTTTTCGAAAAATAGAAGAGAGAGGAATTAGTTAGGAAGTTTTGAAACAGAAGAAAGAGGAAACAAGTAACTAATTAAGAAAGATTTGAAATTAAGATAAGATAGAAGATTTGAAAAAGATTTAATTTTGAAATTTAAAATTAGAAAAGATAAGATAAGAATTTGAAAAGATTTTGAAAAAGATTTTATTTTGAATTTTAAAATTGAAACAAGATAAGATTAAAGATTTGAAAAAGATTTGATTTTGAAATTTGAAATTTGAAATTCTAAATTTTAAATTTTGAAATTGAGTTTTAAAATTTGAATTTGAAATACGATAAGATAAGATTTTTGAATTTTAAAGAAAGATAAAAAGATAAGATAGTGATTTGAAAAAGTTTTGAATTTTAAAATTTAAAAGAAAGATAAGATAGGAAAGAATTAAATTTAAAAGAAAAGATTTTAAAAAGATAAGATTTAAAATTTAAAATTTGAAATTAAGATAAGATAAGATAGTTATTTGAAATTAAAATTTGAAATTTTTTTGTAATTTTTGAAAATTAAGGTAAAAAGATATAAATTTTTTATTTTTTGATTTTTTGAATTAATGAAAAAAGAGAAAAACAACCAAAATACATCAAACTTAAAATTTTTTAGATCAAGACACTAATTTTTTCGAAAATTAAGAAAGAAAAACACCAAAAGACACCCAAACTTAAAATTTTTAGGATCAAAACAAGAAATGAAACAAGAACAACTTGAATATCAAGAAAGAACAGAAAGAACAATTTCAAAAATTTTAAGGAAACAAAGAACACACAAAGGACACCAAACTTAAGAATTGACACTAGATTCAAACAAAAGACACTATTTTTGAAAATTTTTTTTGAAAAAGAAAACAAAAAATTCGAACTTTAACAAGAATAAGAACAAAGACTCAAACAAAAGATAAAGATTAATAAAGAAAAGTAAAGATTTTTGAAAATTTTTTTATTTTTTTCGAAAAAAAAAAAAGACTCAAACAAAATAGTAAAAAGTACCTAATCTAAGCAACAAGATAATCCGGTTGTTTGTCAAATCCGAACAATCTCCGACAACGACGCCAAAAACTTGGTGCACGAAACTGGCTCCGCACGTTTCGCACAGATAGCCCGGCAAGTATACCGGGTCATCCAAGTAATACATCAGGTGAGTGAAGGTCGATCCCACGGAGATTGTTGGTCTGAGCAAGCAGTGGATACCTTGCAGATCTTAGTTAGGCGGATAAAAGTTATAGTTTGTCATGGAAAAAGTATAAAACAAAATAGATAAATAAAAGTTACTAGATAAGTGTGAAATCAATGGTGATAGAACGGTTGAGGCTTCGGAGATGCTTTGTCTTTCCAGATTAACTTTTCTTACTATTTTCTTCAATAACCTTCTGATTCCTTCAATGGCAGCCGTAAGTGATTAATTCATGTCCTCTCATCAAGTTAACCTCCTCTACTATAGCAATCCACCATGTTAAGATGACTCATGTCCTCTCATCAGGCCACCTCTAGGTTTCTTACTGTAACAGAAGATGAAGCTCTAAGCAATCCACTCCCCTTCACGATCCTACTCAAGGTGCCACAGACAAGGCAGATCTTCTGGATCAGAAAGTGATGCTTCTCTAACTCTAGCTTTAATGCCACAGAGACCTTACGCACCCATAGTCAACGGGATTTCATGTCACGTATCCAAAGTTGCTCAAATGCTCTATTGGAATCTGCAATGCAATCTCTAGCTCTGGTTCAATGCTATCCGGGTCAGGACTTACACAGAACCCAAGTAGAACAAGGATGATTGTCATGGATCACCCTCAATTCATAAGATGAAGAACAAGAATGCATAAGAGAATAAAATCAGACATATTGAGAAAGAACAGTAATATTATTGATCCATGAAACTCAACAGAGCTCCTAACCTTAACCTTAGGAGGTTAGTGACTCATACTATACATAATGTTCGAAAATACAAAATGAGGGAAGAAGAAGATCCTAAACAAGGGTGATCTCTTCCTATATATACTAATCTGCTAACTAAGGATTATAGAAAATAAGATAAACTAGTCTTGTAGTGCAAAAATCTACTTCTGGGACCCACTTGGTGAGTGTTTGGGCTGAGCTTGAGTGTCTCCCATGAGCTAGGACTCCTTGGGGGCATTTAACGCTGGCTAGGGACCCCTTTTGGGTGTTGGATGCCAGCTGCTCCCCTGTGGGCGTTGGACGCCAGGAATGGGGTTGGTGGCTAGCGTTGAACGCCAGTTTTGGGCCTTCATTTTCAAAACAAAGTATAAACTATTATATATTTGTGGAAAGCCCTAGATGTTATCTTTTCATAGCCGTTGAGAGCGTGCCATTTGGACTTCTGTAGCTCCAGAAAAGCTTCTTCAAGTGCATGGAGGTCAGATCCTGACAGCATCTGCAGTCCTTTCTCTGTCTCTTAATCAGACTTTTGCTCAAACTCCTCAATTTCAACCAGAAAATACCTGAAATTACCATAAAATAGAAACTCAAAGTAGAATCCAAAAATATGAATTTTTCACTAAATCCTATTAAAATATAATAAAACTTAAACAAAACATAGTAAAAACTATATGAAAATGATGCCAAAAAGCGTATAAAATATCTACTCATCAGGAGCTTTGAATTAGACCTTTTAACTCCTTCATATTTTCCTTTCTTATCATAAAGGACAATTCACTGAAAATCAAGAGCAAGTATAGATCTAAAATTCAACACAAGAAAGTGAATAAGATTGATACAAATATCTTATTCTTCAAAATTTGCTTCTCATAACAATTTTTAGAATATCTTAAGATTGTCTTTTTTACTCTAAAAATTAAGAGGAATACTTTTCAAATAAGCACAATTCTCAGAGTTTCTATTATACTTTAGTGTCACATTAAAGTTTCAAAATACTTACATTCCTTTAACATCAGGAGAGTTGATATCTCCAACATGTAGGAAAATTTCAAAAAGTTCCACAAACTAATTGTTTTTCCATTATTCTTTCCTATCCATATCAAAGAGGAAAATATCAGTGTGAAAGTGGAACTACTATGAAACCTGTAATAAATACCAAAGAGTGAATCACATATCATAGAAGAAAAATCGGTAGAACTCAAAACTATACAATTTGTTACTACTATATTCTAATTCCAATTTCTATAAGTCCCTCGCAACCTTGAATTTGAAATCCTATGATATTTGCACAATTAACACAAGTATTCATAAAGATCATCATTAGCATCTTCAAATTTGAAAGTTAAAACACTCAAAATTGTTGACAAATAAAATTGAGAGAGAGAGAGAGAGAGAGTTGCCGAACCTTTTTGCAAACATCACCGGAATTGGAGGAGATACAAAGAGGGAGGAGCTTGGAGAGCAAGATTTCAAGCTTGGAATTTCGCAGAGAGCCAAACAAGCGAGCATCCGGTCAAGAAGCTCCTCAACCTTCACGTCGAACTTCTTTGCCGCCATTGACGATGCTTTTAAAGATGAAAGTGCTGCCGGTTCCACCATATTCTCGTTTCGTCCTTGGCGAACGACCGAAACATAAATCGTGACATAGATCATAGGCGAACGAAGAAACGAAGATAGCAATGCAGATCTGAGGCGGAGGATGTTGTCGGCGATAACAATGTCTACAACGGTGGTCAGTGATGGAGAGAAGTGCTTGAGGTTGTGTCGTTGTGGAATTTCTCTCTTTTGGTCATTATTTAGGGTGGGAGAGTTTTTTACTGTGTGATCTCTACTTGGCAAGTAATCAGAGAAGAAGATAGAAATAAAACAAAATAAAAAATTCAGCGGCAATAATAGTAATTGCCGTTATTGATGAAGAAAAAGTAGAATTAAAAATAAAAAAAGTATTAATTTAGTGGCAATAGTAATAATTGTCATTATAAAATGTAGTAATAATGGCAATGTTACGATAAGAATGAAATGGATGACCATGGGCGGCTCATCTTTTCCATACTGAAATGATATGTTACCTAAGTCCTTACATTTAATGATAGTGGAAAAAGAAGCCTCCTTGCATGTATAAATAGAGGTTGAACCTCAGTGAATAATACACAAGCAAAAAAAAACAATTCTCTCTCCTTCCTTACGTTACAAATATTATTCTCTCTCTCTCTTTCTCTCTTTTATCTCTGTGTGGTTTTAAACTATAATAATTATAATATTAATATAAATATATAGATCAGTTATATTATAGTGAGATAAGAGCATATTTATATTTCTCTATTTATATTTATCTTCCTTATTTATTTTACAATACGTTATCAACACAAGACTCTGATCAAATTTTAGGAAAACTCAGGTAACAAATTTTCATTATGTTGAAGCTCTCTCATCTTGAATTTAATGCTCTTGATATATCAGAGAATAATTATTTATCATGGATACTAGATGCTAAAATCCATCTTGATTCAATGGATCTTAGAGATACCATTAAGGCTGAAAATAATACATCCCAGAAGGATATAGCCAAAGCCATGATTTTCCTTCGTCGTCTTCTTGATGTATGATTGAAAAAATAAATATCTCACATTAAAAGATTCTGCAGATCTGTGGAAAGACCTTGAAGAAAGGTACAATAATGTGATACTTCCTCAAGCCCGATATGTTAGAGAAAACTTTCTCAACCTTCCATGTCTCGAATGTGCTCCTGCAGCAGCAGTATCGAAAAAAACGATTTAAAAAATATTCTGATTTAATTTCTTGCCTTCTTGTTGCTGTACGCAACAATGAGTTGCTCTTAAGGAATCATGAAGCGCGCCCAGCTAGCGCCACCCCATTTCCTGAAGTAAATGCGGCAAATCATTACCTCAGAAGAGGTAAATGGCAAGGTTTTAGTAACAAGAAAATTTATGGAAGGAAAAAGAATTATGTTCAAAAGAAAGGATCTCACCAGAAGTGAGATAAAGAAAGAAACAATGGGCAAAATAAATCAATAGAGGATAAGTGTTTCCGTTGAGGTGGAAACGGCCATTGGTCGCGTACGTGTCGTACACCAAGGCACCTAGTTGATCTTTATCAAGCATCTTTGAAAAAGGATGATAAAGAAAAGGAAACAAATTTTGTTTCAAATGATGAAAATTCCACCATTCATTATGATGTATCTAATTTCTTTGAGGATCGTAAAGAAAATATTGGCTATTTGATCAATGATGGAATAGTTTAATATGTGTGTTTATTAAGTATTCATGTGAATAATTTTTACGGTGCATGTACTTTTACTCATTTTATTATTATTATTATTATTATTATTATTATTATTATTATTATTATTATTATTATTATTATTATTTGTCTTTGAAGAAAAATAGCAAGGACATATTGTGAAGATATTTGCCTTGCGAATAGTGCAATTTCGCACACTATTCTTAAAAGTAATATATATTTTACCCATCTTGTACCAAAAGAAGAATATGTTAATAATATTATTGGCTCAGGCAATGTGATAGAAGGCTTTGGAAGAGCTATAATTTTGTTTTCCGGAGGAACAAAATTCATAATAAATAATGCACTATTGTCTACCAAGTCTCTAAGAAACTTGTTGAGCTTTAAAGATATTTGCCGAAATAGATATCATATTGAGACTATGAATGAGGGAAATCATGAGTACTTGTATATCACAACCCATGATTTAAATAAAAAGGTTATATTAAAAAAGTTACCATCACTTTCATCTGGGTTGTATTATACTAGAATTAGTGCAATTGAATCACATGCCATTGTAAACCAGAAGTTTACTAGCCCAAATGAATTTATAATTTGGCACGACCGATTGGGTCATCCGGGAATAACCATGATGCAGAGAATTATTGAAAACTCCTATGGACATTCACTAAAGAGCCAAAAGATTCTTAAAACTAGTGAATTTTGTTGTGCTGCATGTTCTCAGGGAAAGTTAATTTTAAGGTAATCACCAGCAAAGATTGGATTTGAGTCCCCTGAATTTCTAGAAATGATTCAAGGGGATATATGTGGACATATTCATCCACCATGTGGATCTTTTAGATATTTTATGGTTATAATAGACGCATCTTCAAGATGGTCGCATGTGTGCTTATTATCTTCTCGCAACCTGACATTTGCGAGATTACTTGCTCAAATTATTCGATTAAGAGCACAGTTTCCAGAAAATCCAATCAAAGCAATTCATCTTGATAATGCTGGTGAATTTACTTCTCAAGCATTTGATGCTTATTGTATGGCTAATGGAATAAGTGTTGAACATCCAGTAGCTCATGTTCACACACAAATGGGTTAGCAGAGTCACTTATTAAACGCCTCCAATTGATTGCTAGACCCTTACTTATGAGAACAAAACTCCCAACCTCACCTTGGGGGCATGCTATTTTACATTATGGTCATCTTTTTCATACTGAAATGCTATGTTACCAAAGTCCTTACATTTAATGATAGTAGAAAAAGAGCCTCCTTGCATGTATAAATAGCGGTTAAACCTCAGTGAATAATACACAAGCAAAAAAAATAATTCTCTCTCCTTCCTTACGTTACAAATATTCCTCTCTCTCTTTTATCTCTGTGTGGTTTTAAACTATAATAATTATAATATTAATATAAATATATTATAGTGAGATAAGAGTATATTTATATTTATCTTCCTTATTTATTTTTCAACAGGCAATTAAGGCAAATGTATAATTGCTACTAAAACATAATTTAAACAAAATTAATAGTAACCATTGTGTTATGGCTATTAAAAGTTTGTTAGTAAAACTAAATTTTTTTTGGGTAGTGAGTATGAAAGTAATTTAATTTAAATCTACTTGTTCCTATACATCTAAGGAATACAATAAAAGTCAATGAGTAATAGCTCAAATGGCATAGTCTCCCCGTACTCAATTAAGAAGTTGCGGGTTCGAATCTCATATCTTTGGTTAAAAAAAAAAAAAAAGGAATACGATAAAAAAAACCTGGAAGACGTAACTTTAACTTTGTTGCTATATTAAGGTTGTAATATTGTGGTTGTGTAACTATAATATTACATCTATTTGGTTGTGGCTACAAACAACATAGTGCTAGTGAGACGCCTGAAAAGAGATTGGCATGAAAGCTCCATGGAAACCGTAAGGAATTCTGCATGGCAATGTAATCTTGGCAACTGCCTCACCACTTAACTTCTTTCCATCAATTATATGAACCTGCAACAAAAATTGCAAATAATTGAATATATGGTATAGCAATTAATTATATCTCAGCATAATCTGTTATTGGATACTACTACATATAGTTTTAATTAACCCACTTGAGATATGGCATCATCTTCGTTATGAACAAAACTGATAATCCAACCATCATCTTCTTCTACACCACCATCTTTCGGTACAAAAGCAGCTCCACTGCAAAATGTGTTCTTCTCAAACATATGGTATTCAACCCTTATTGGATCTTCATCATGTTGTTTGTCTCCCTGCTAGTTCGCAAATTTCAAGTTAAGAACTTATCATAATTATATCATCATAAATTAATAGTTGAAAACAGTTGGATAATAATTTAATCAACCTTTCAAATAATTTAATAAAACTATTTATTCTGTTACATTTTCAATTCTCAACTATCAATTTCGTACGAACATTTGAATTCTTATCCTACTTAATAGCAGATAAAATGTGAATTCGCTTACCATAAATAACTTTTCACTCGATGATTCTTCGAAGTAGAGCTTTGCTAGACCTCCATATTTTGGCACATCTAAATAGTCCAAATACAAAGATTGTATCATATATACAATTATGAAGTGCTGCACATAATTACTTTTTTAAAAAAAAAAATCTTGTAGTGTTACCTTGTGTAGAGCTTGCAAGGGGATCAACTACTTGTGTGTATGCATATCTATTCTTGATACCCATGAAGTTTTCATTGACCATAGGAAAATCCATATACACTACTTTGGGTCCGATCAGACTTCTCTCCTTAACTTCCCCTGTTTCCATGTTCAATCGCCATTCGTAACAACGAGACAGACAATCGAGTTCATTCGAACTCGAACTCGGATGAGGTCCAGGAATCAATGAATCAAGAGATCTGCAGCCTCTTACTACAACCTATTCATAGTATTATCAAATTTATGGTGCAGCCATTTTGTTCATATGTCTAAGAAAGAGAAATGATTTAGGTAGTGTTCATTTGACCTTTGGTACCTATCTTAGTTCATAAAGAATACCGATAAAAGTTTGCTTAAAAATAAAAAATATTGGTTCTTTGTTTTTATATGTCTGTATGATATATAACCATTCATGTATTTCTATCTATCAATTTAAATTTGTAGGATATATAAAATCATTGACCGATCATTTCTATATTTCTTGTGTCTCAAGACATTGACCAAACGCGCTACCTTCAAAATCTCAGTCCTATGATGATATTACTTCTAGGTAACTTAATTACCTCGTGACCCTCCTCAAAAGAATTGATGATATGGAAGGTGCAATTAGGCTCCACTTCAAACCACTTGATTGAGCTTGCATCACCATAGCGTGGCATCACACCAATTCTTGCATATTCATCCTTATCATACCTTATTAGTCTGCAATCAGTCATGCAGAGCCAAATAACTATTGTGGCGGTTTTGAATTGAATGCATTTTGGGTTTAATTATTTTACAAAGGATATATGCACTCACTGCTCTCCTTTAACAAGTCTGAGTAGATCAATGGTTAGTGGAAAATCCATGATTACATTGTACCTACAAAGAAAAAAACAAAACATGATCATATTTTGCATATGCACGTTTTCATCCTCAACAATAATAATAATAATAAAGTATTTTAAGTATTATCTATGTACAATTTCTACCTCTGTGTAACACCTAGTTCATGGCAAAGGGTGCACCTGTTCAGTTTGAGATCAACTTTGTGATCCAATTTTTTTCCATCGGCTGAAAAAGTTAGTGAAATAACCATGTGAGATATATTATTTATGTACTATATATAGTCTATAGGAACTAGTTTGTACACTAATTAATAATGTTGTCTTATGAAAAAATACAATATAATGCATACCAGAAATTATTCCAAGTTCACAAAAAGGTAAAATTGGAGATATTCCTAATGTTACAAGCTCCCCTGTACCTGGAGCTTTCTGTGATAAGTCAATAAATTAAACAATTCTTGAGTTTGATGAACGAGATTATTATTATTGGATGAGAAGAGAATAGTAACCTACTTAATTACCTTTGGGTGGCTGCAAAAGGGTCTATTCCAGGCTCCATTGACATCCCAATTCCTTAAGGTTTTGAGGGTAAAGATGTCAATCTCTTGTGGGATGTGACTTTCAGCCACGGAATAAAACTTGCCTGAATGCTCAAACACATTGGTGTTGCTAATGTATTTGTTTACTTTGCCAAATCTCAACTGTTAAACACAATTAAGCGATTAAACAAAATCCAAGTTGACCATCAAACCTACCCAACATATACCTTTGGAAAATAATTGATAATTATATTAGACTACTTAGAAATAAAGTCAAAGTCAAGAAGATGATTCATCATTGATTATAGTAAACATTATACTGACCAAATTTAAGAGGTATGCAAACAAAATGGCAAGTGAATCGCCTTGAATGGCCGGCAAAAATGATGGTTTGTTCCTTTGTTTTTCAAGCTTGTAGGTCTCAGTTTCAACGTGCCTGTTGTTGTATAGAACCGTCCAATTATTGTTATTATTATTATTATTATAATTGAAATACAATGCATGAAGCATTCCCTCTCCTTCCACCCATACGTGACTTGTCTTTCCAAATATTGAATTTGTTGATTTCAGTCCTCCAAATAGCGGATTTGGTCCTGCACAATGATAATAATAGTATTTAATTATTGAATTTTTTGCTTAAACTTACTTTAATTTAATATTCCAATAATTCTTATCTATATTTCCACTTTTAGAATATTCCAGTAACAGACCAATCATATTCTTAGTTCCATTATATGGTGCCTAGAGCAATTAATATATATAATATACTTTGACCTTTAATTCGTTTTGTACATTAGTTATTAATTAGTCCACGGACGTCAACGGGATTTGTTCGTTTTACCTTAATTAATTTCCTGCCATTTGTCGCCGTAAAAAACAAGAAAATTAAGGTTAATTAACCTAACTAGGTTAAAACTCGCGGAGAACTAAATTAATTATATTATATAATATAAATTTAAAATATTATATATATTATTTAGAGATATATTAAATTATATATAAATTAATATTAAACTTAAAAATTAATTTGTAAAAAATATTATATAATATATTTATTTAATTTGATAATTTATATATAATTTAATATATAATATTATTATTTAACAAAAAATATATAAAAATATACCGTTTTAATATAGATAATAATTATATTTAATCGTTATTTTATAATTAGTTAAATAATATGAATGAAATTTAGTTAATTAAGAAGTTTAAAATTTTATTTACTAGTATATCAAAATTAATTTAAATTTTATAACAGTAGATGATAAATGACAATTTAAAATAAAAATATAATTCAAAATTTAATAATTATAAAAAATAAAATTATAGATAAATTAAACTATAAATAATAAAAATATTTAATTGAATTTTATTCACCTGATTTTATATAATTATTTTTATTTTTATTTTTTAAATAGTTATTTTTATTTTTTTTTAAATTTTTTTAGGTTATATTTAAATACTATGGTACAATAATGAAGCTATTATATAAAATATAAGTATGAATATATTATTAATATTTTGATAGTTAAAAACGGCATTTAATTTTCTAATTTTATTTTTCTTGAATCATAATGACATGTATTTTCAACAATATTATTACAATTAAATTATATTAAAAAATATAAATTGTTTAAAAAAAAGGAGTGATATATAGGCGACAAAAATACTATATAACTTATGAATATAATTATACAAAAAAAATAGAAAAATTAATGAATACAATCACACAATTACCTAATACATACGTTTAAAAAAAAAAAAAAAACTATGGTCATCAATCAACTTTTAGTTGTGTAAAATATTAGAAAAATAGAGAGGAGAAAAGAGAAAGAGGTATGAAATTATGTTAGAGAAGATAATAAATATATATAAAGTGAATGTTGATTTATATAATAAATATTGGGCAATTTACCTATTTAAAATAAATGGAGGAAAAGTTTACTCAATTACAACAATTAAGAATTGGTTACTTGCATGTCCTGATTCATTTTTATATAATCCGTGGTAACACTCCACGTTTTAGAACTAACACATAAACCGTGGTAAGCTCCAACGGGTTATGAAGGAAGCATCATAAACATAAACCGTGGTAACCTTCCACGGATTATGAAGTGAACATTGGGAGGCGTAACCCGTGTAGCCTTCCACGGTTTATGAAGAGATTAGTTTGGGCATAAACCATGGTAACCTCCCACAGTTTTTGAGTACCTATATATATACATAATCCGCGAAAACTTTTGATGGATTTCATTGTTGGGGGTTAAAGTTTTTGGTGGTGAGGAGTTGAGAAAGAATCCGGGGCCATCAAGATTCTGGCGCGGTGGAGCCATGGAAGATGAAACTCACATGTACCGATTGAATAGCGTTGCGCACGTGGCTAGAAACATCAACCAAGAGGTTAGTTATACTATCTATGTCTCATGGTTTACTATGGGTGGTACTCCCGCATCAGCATTTAG